>NC_134269.1:36545793-36845793 GCF_031893055.1 Leptodactylus fuscus
ATCTCACAAATATAACACAGGAATGTTATAGCATTTGGAAAATACTATGATTATTGGGTTGTGTTAGTTTCCTATTTCCTATTACTCAATGTAGTAAAAATCTTTGTTTTTTTTATAAATATCCATAAATTGTGAAGGACGGCATGCACATGCATAATACAGGGCGGCCGGGATTGATGCAGGCTTTTACTCTAATGCATTTCCACAGCTTATTAGTAAATGGGCTTTCCTGCACAATGCAGCGAATAATAGATGCTGACATCACTCCGTCTAGACAACACTTATCAATGATATTGCAGGGCCTCTACAACCAGCAGGCCCATGTGAGGGGTCGCTGCACAACCAATGACTAGTTTGTTCATTGTGTTAACCTTTATATCTTATTTGAGCTCGGTTTACAGCTTAGAATATGCACAAATGGTTGGATAGTGATGTCATTTCATAGTGCTGACCATGAACGCAAGTCTTCTGAAAAAGAGTAAACTCCCAGACAGTAGTATAACGTGGAGCTCCTTGGCCCCAATACAAAATCTTTAGTAGACCCCTACCCTGTGCCATTTAGAATAGTGGTATATTTTATGTTCCAGGGGGACTTTTACGGCAGCCTCAGGGTCCAGGGCCTGGTAGCAGCTGCAACCATTGATCCTCCTACACCTTTCCTCCCAGACTCACAGAAAGGCAAAAAATGTACTGTGAGTTAAATTTATACACCATGTATACCAGAAAACTACCATGTATGTGTTAATAAATACCCCCTATTGAGTTGACTGGTACATTGAGTACAGGGTATATGTGGTAATCTCTGGCAGGCCTTGTTAATGGGGGCAGTCTCTAGCAAGCCCTATATATTGTATATTGCCATTGAGGCACTCACTGGTAGGGACTATTAATGGGGGCAATTTGTCGCAGGTTCTAATAGGAAGGCACTTTCTGGCAGGGACTGTACAGAAGCACCTCTAGTTGGTACTATTAATGGGTGCATTTTCTGTATTGAACTCTGTAAGAGGTACTGGTAATGATGGCCCTTAGGGTCACAATGGAACTCCATGCACTTACCGTAGTGGAAAAATTGCAGGGCGACATAGCGATCTTTGGTTGCACAAGAGAAATTGTGGTCAAACTTGCCCTGTAGACCTACACTTAGGGCCCCTTCACACGGCGTAAGCGCGCCGCTCATTTAGACACTTATACACATGTCCGAGCACGGCGCTTCAAAACAGAGCCCATTGATTTCAATGGGAAGCGCACATACACTCACCGGCCACTTTATTAGGTATACCATGCTAGTAACGGGTTGGACCCCCTTTTGCCTTCAGAACTGCCTCAATTCTTCGTGGCATAGATTCAACAAGGTGCTGGAAGCATTCCTCAGAGATTTTGGTCCATATTGACATGATGGCATCACACAGTTGCCGCAGATTTGTCGGCTGCACATCCATGATGCGAATCTCCCGTTCCACCACATCCCAAAGATGCTCTATTGGATTGAGATCTGGTGACTGTGGAGGCCATTGGAGTACAGTGAACTCATTGTCATGTTCAGGAAACCAGTCTGAGATGATTCCAGCTTTATGACATGGCGCATTATCCTGCTGAAAGTAGCCATCAGATGTTGGGTACATTGTGGTCATAAAGGGATGGACATGGTCAGCAACAATACTAAGGTAGGCTTTGGCGTTGCAACGATGCTCAATTGGTACCAAGGGGCCCAAAGAGTGCCAAGAAAATATTCCCCGCACCATGACACCACCACCACCAGCCTGAACCGTTGATACAAGGCAGGATGGATCCATGCTTTCATGTTGTTGACGCCAAATTCTGACCCTACCATCCGAATGTCGCAGCAGAAATCGAGACTCATCAGACCAGGCAACGTTTTTCCAATCTTCAATTGTCCAATTTCGATGAGCTTGTGCAAATTGTAGCCTCAGTTTCCTGTTCTTAGCTGAAAGGAGTGGCACCCGGTGTGGTCTTCTGCTGCTGTAGCCCATCTGCCTCAAAGTTCGACGTACTGTGCGTTCAGAGATGCTCTTCTGGCTACCTTGGTTGTAACGGGTGGCTATTTGAGTCGCTGTTGCCTTTCTATCAGCTCGAACCAGTCTGGCCATTCTCCTCTGACCTCTGGCATCAACAACGCATTTCCGCCCACAGAACTGCCGCTCACTGGATGTTTTTTCTTTTTCGGACCATTCTCTGTAAACCCTAGAGATGGTTGTGCGTGAAAATCCCAGTAGATCAGCAGTTTCTGAAATACTCAGACCAGCCCTTCTGGCACCAACAACCATGCCACGTTCAAAGGCACTCAAATCACCTTTCTTCCCCATACTGATGCTCGGTTTGAACTGCAGGAGATTGTCTTGACCATGTCTACATGCCTCAATGCACTGAGTTGCCGCCATGTGATTGGCTGATTAGAAATTAAGTGTTAACGAGCAGTTGGACAGGTGTACCTAATAAAGTGGCCGGTGAGTGTATATCGGCATATATGAAATCAATGGGCTCTTGGGGTTTTGAAGCGCTGCGTTCGGACACGTGTATACGTGTCTAAATGAGCGGCGCGCTTACGCTGTGTGAAGGGGCCCTTAGGCTGAAACCCCTAGCGGCTTTTTTTATTGCAGATTTTGCTGCAGTTTTTTGAGCCAAAGCTTGAAGGTAGAGCTTCCTATATAGTTCTTGTTCTTTTTGTAGTCATCCCTGCAACAAAAAAGCTGCGTTTCGGCAATGTAGGTCCTTAGCCTTACACAGGAATTTGTGGATTCTGGGCTAGTATGTATTAGTTGTTGTATGTTAGCATGTCAGCACAAGCTGTACAGTAGTTATCTTCTCCAGGACCTTATACCCCTTTACGGCATGGATTCTTGTCACCGACATCTTGGTCCTACCCTGCACATCGAGACTGGTTCCAGCTTGGTGGACTCACGATGTGTAATCCAGTTGTCCATACTACATTACTACAATGAGTTGTGTGCTTTCTTGATTCTGATAAAGGCAGCCCCGTCATGAGTCATTGATATAGTAAATGATAGGAGATGAGATCATTCCTCCTTTATCATGAGCACTAGACTACATTGCCGGTCCCTATATCAATAACATGAGACAAGCCCACACCCTGCTCTACACCTGAGCTCCGGCTCACGTTCTCCCCTGGGGATTGGACATAGCATAATTTGCACAACCTGTCGTATTGTCTCTATCGCCAGCAGGGATGTAGGAGCGTGAAATATAGCTATTGTATACACAAATCACATGTAATTACACAGCAGTTCTCTCAGATCACATTATACTACAGAGGAACATTGCGTACCACCATGGCGAATCTGCAGATATTCATTGAAACAAACTTTGCAGGAGACAGGGAAGGAACGCTATTGCTAATATGACAGTGTGTGCATTTACACAGAAAACCCCAGAATAAACATTAAACGCAATTCTTGTTCAGCTTAAGGCTCAGTTCACAACCGTACTATGGGTTTCCTTCATTACGGCCATGACGCTGAGCATACACTGTTGTACAATCTTCACAACAATTGTTGGACAATATGGACTGGCTACTTTTGCTCACCAAATTCTCAAGTCTTAAATCCTTGTATATCACTACAGGAGACCAATGCTATATCGCTGCTGAACCTTGACAATTAACCAGCACTGGAATAAGCTGCTCCCTATTAGAGGATATGGTGGTCTCTAGAATAATGGATGACCGTCACGTTGGTTGGTGGGAGCTATCATCGCAAGATAGGTAAAGCTTAAAAAAATAGACATTTTAGCAATTTGACAATAGGGAACAACTCAATAGAGTCTTACTTTTGGTTTCATATGAAAGAGGAGATTCTCATCTTCCATATGGTACTAAGGATGTAGTTCTATATAGAAGAATTACAGAGATATCACTGGTTTAAAACACAGGCAGGACTGAGATATTTATATCATATACCGTATATACTTGAGTATAAGCCGAATTTTTCAGCACAGTTTTTGTGCTGAAAAAGCCTCCCCGGCTTATACTCGAGTCAAGAGGGAGGGGGGTCTATGACCAGCCGCAATAGTAATGTATAGAATCTCCCATAAAATAGTGGGTTAAAAAAGAAGCTTTAAAAAAATAAATAAAATAAAGCAACTAAAAGTTCTAAATCCCTCCTTTCCCTAGAATACATATAAAAGTAGAAAATGACTGTGAAACACAAACACATTAGGTATCCCTGTGTCTGAGTGTGCCCGGTCTACTGAATATAGGGGATCTGCAGTGCTCCTGTTCTGTGGGGAAGGGGTTAATAGGAGCCCTGCAGTTTCCCTATATTCAGCCAGACTGAATTCCAAGTGGGGGAAAAAAAACTCAGTCCTCAAGCTCAGGGAAGGGGCAGACAGACAACCAAAGCACACCCTCCCATTCCCCAGCACCAAGCAACTACTCCACCCAAAAACTCCGACCATTTTTGAAATTTTCCAGTAGCTGCTGCATTTCGCCCCTAGGCTTATACTCGAGTCAATAAGTTTTCCCAGTTTTTTGTGGTAAAATTAGGGGCCTCGGCTTATATTCGGGTCGGCTTATACTCGAGTATATACGGTAGCTTATGCAGCTGCAGATAAATATCCCTCTACGGTTTATAATGCTCGACCCAATCCTCATTTTCTCATTTCACACATCCCCTACACTGTACACAATGAGAGATGGGAAAGACAGGAAAGAGTAAATAATGCAGGATTTCACAGAAAGGAGGCAAAATTTGTTAAAGAGGTATATTACAAAATTTATCAATGAAGGGTACTATTCCGTTATCGGGCCAGCAGCAGCGCATTTCAGCACCAGCTTTCGGGACAGCAGTTCAGTTCAGCAGCGGGAATTACAATGACATCCGAGGACTGCTGGCCCGATGCTTGTGCCCAGTAGCCAGTACATCAATGACCCCCCCTCCATCTCCTCCTCCTTCCAGTGCTGCCCCCCAGCTCTCCTTACATCTACCCCGTACCCTCTCCCCGCCACATGACTAAGCCGATGCTGGCCCGATGATAGAGGCCGTGCTTGTGTGTAGTAGGCAGTACATCGATCGATGCCCTCATCCTCCTCTTCCTTCCAGTGCTGCCCCCCAGCTCTTCTTACATCTGCCCCGTACCCTCTCCCTGTAATAGGCCTCACCGTAAATCTTGAGCAATGAATGCTACTAGATAGCCGCCGGACGCTGCAGAAAGTTTGTCCCTCCGGCTCGCTGTAGCTCACCGTTCCTATAGTCGGCGTGTTTCTTGTCAGGGCCTGGATTGAGCCCCGGTGTCTTTCCTTTCGGTCTCGGTACTAGCGCTGAGGTGAGGCCTAGTCGTGTGGCGGGGAGAGGGTACGGGGAAGATGTAAGGAGAGCTGGGGGGCAGCACTGGCAGGAGGAGAAGGATGGGGGAGGGGGGTCATCGATGTACTGGTTACTGGGCACAAGCATCGGGCCAGCAGTCCTCGGATGTCATTGTAATTCCCGCTGCTGAACTGCTGTCCCGAAAGCTGCTGCTGAACTGCGCTGCTGCTGGCCCGATAACGGAATAGTACCCAATGAAGTTTAGTTATGCATTAATAGAGGTTGTCCATTCTTGGCCAGACTAGAGAGAAGTACCAAAGAGCACCTCTCACTCTGGAGGACCTGTCCTGCCTTACATTACATAGGTTTGTCACCATGTTTAGACATCACAGGTTTAAAGGGCTGTTATAGACACCTATACCCTATCCACAGGACAGGGGTTAAATGTCCGAACACTGTGTGCCCGATCACCAGGTCCTCCAGCATTCAGGAGGACAGGGGAGCGAAAGTGCTTGTACGTTGCATGACTGGTGCTCCCTTCACTTCTATGGGGCTGTACTCTCTGACAGAATAAACAGTGCACCATAGTTTATCGGTGTTCACTAGGATTCTGCATGTGCACATTATTCCCATACTGTCAGCAATAACCATATACCATCACAGTGTTTATTATCCATGCACTCTGACTCATACAGCTCTGTATCGAGCCCAAACTACGCCTCTAGCTCCTGTTGTGTACTTACTGAACACTTTTGGGGTTCACATTTGAATAGGTTTTTAAAAAAATCCAGGTGCATACAAACCCATTCAAATGAATGGAACATACCGTCTGTTACTGAAAATTCTGCAACAAATCTGTTGCATGTGAACATACTGTAGGAGGTAGTGCGCATTAATGCAAGCTCCAAGACATTTGCTATGACATAGGTATTCTCTCCCTAACTCTATGCTTTGGAGAAACACTGCTGTTTTTACTTTACTGGTGAAAGAATGTAAGTACGGGAAAAAAAAAACCTCCCTCTGAACCTTTTCCACCTATGATGGACTGTTGCAAATAATAATAGAGTAATAATCTTTTCCAGCTGAACTCACAGAAGCGCTGGCGGAGCTTTAATCTCCGGGTATAATCAGCAGCTGTTAAGGAGCTACTGAAGGTTTTGCTGAATTGACAATTGCTAGTATAAAACAACCTAATGTGCCATCACTATTCATGAGAGCAGACAATGGGGGTCATGTATGAGGAGGCGCCATCAACAACAAAGTTTTCTCCAAAAGGAATAACCAAGCAGAAAAAAGTTAAATTAGATAATAAAAATAGATGTCACATGTAAGTCACCCACATCTTCTGTCACCCTGAATTCCGACCAGTCTCAGGGTGGTCCCCTGGGTGGTCCCTAGCTCATCCTGACATGGCACAGTTCCTTCATTGTACTTCATAGACACTTATTGTATAGCATATTAATCAGTCTATGTATCGGTATGTATGGACTATGCAGTTTGGGCACCTGAGATGATCTCTAGGAGTCAGGTCAATTGCTCAGGTCTTTTCAATGACACTAGTGATATTTTAGGAATTTGTGATCAAGTGTCAGAATGCATTTTACTAGTAGGTCTGAGTGCAGCATCACAGTGGATACTGCTTACATGTTGGTGCAGTCTAGACGACACACTGAGTGCCTATTGCAGCCTCTAAGGGAAGAGAGGCCAACTAGAACCTAGCACCCATCTACAGCCCTGAAACAGGGCAGAGAAACGATCAGCCCCCATAGAGGGAGGTAGTGTGTCAACCTATGGAGGACGTTGAGGTTGTGAGACCTACCAGTCTGGACATATTCTTCTACAGGTATCTGGGTTCCTGAGACTTCAGTTAATTCAACCCCATGGCCATAGTGGGAGAGGCAGAGACTATATATTTGGAGTGGAGAAAAGGTACCAAATTCCATCCTTAAACTGGGCATACCTCAACCCAAGCCTGGGAACAGCCATCACATTAGAATTGCTACTACTACTCCCGGTTACCTCAGTAAAGTTCATCTTGATTCAATTGCACTACTGCCTCGTGAGTTTTTAACGCCATGGCCCTTCCAAACACCACCACACTGCTCACCAAGAGAGAACCCCTCTCCAACTAGAAGTACCCTCAGGGGAAAACAACCACCTAGATCAGGTATATCACAAGCCCCCGTTGAATGGTGTCCACCCTGGTAGGTAGGCTCTTTAGCCTATCCGTGACATCAAAGTCACAACTACAACTCCCATCCTCGGGTTCCCTCCACTGGGTTGCTGCACTAGGCCTTACTATACATGTCTGCAAGGCATAGGGATTATGGGTTAAGGTCCCCTCCCTTGACACAACTGGGGTGTTCAGTTTCTGTCCCCCAGATTCCAGGCTTTTTGTATCCCAATCATGACAACTATCGGGGAATGCACTACTTCTACAAAGGTCATTGTAAACTGGTAGCTGTAATAAAAGGGAATGTGTCTACACTGTACTGGACACACGCCCTTTTATTGCACTGCTAATGTGACATGTAGCTAAGGGTGTGTTCACATAGACACGTCCTCAGCTGTGGTTTCCCTCAGGCGTGGTAAGAAAAGCCAGAGGAAAACTGATGCCAGAATGGTGGCATCCATCCAGTGCTCCAGGCATGGGTCTGGATCTCTGCAGGAACCAGATGGAAAAATGCTGTATTTAACATTCTTTGATCCAGCACCTGGACAGGTCTGGTCCAACAACTGACGGGATCCATTCTGGCATAAGTTTCCCTCCAGCTTTTCTGTGTCATGTCGGAGAGGAATCACAGCAGAGGACATGTATATGTGAACACACCCTTAGCTACATTACAATAGCCACGTTAGTAGTGTCAATGGATCCTTAAATGTAAGGTCCTCATACATATTAGGGCAAAAGTGGCTGAATTAGCCTATTTAACCACTTCAGTACCGGGCCAATTTGTGGTCCAGGACCAGACACGTTTTCGGTTTTTTTTTTGTATGTGCGGTTTTGAGGGCTGTAACATTTTTCTCGTGTCTCATTCAACTAATTTTTGCGTAGTTTCTCGGGGACACATAGGGCTTTATCTTTATGTTGTTTTTATCTTTGAATGTGTTTTAATTTTTTTTATATCTGGGAAAATATAAACAAAATAGCAGGGAAATTGTGTCTGGTTTTCACTTTATTTATTTATTTTTATTTAATAACACAAAGCGCTACCAAAAAACTTTATAAAATAGTTTTTTCTCTCCGTTACGGTAATTTTTATTTTGTATGGTGTTGTCGGGGGTGGGGCCTTTAATAACAGCGTTTTATTAGCGTATTATTTTATTTATTTATTTTAATTATTTTATTTTCATTTTTTTAAAACTTTTTTTATTATATTTTATTTTTCAGATTGTGTCCCCATTTTTTGTTAGGGAGGCTGATTTCCCATATAACTGAGGCTGGTACATTTAGCCTCAGTTGCAGCAGGAATCCAGCCTCCTGCACACTGTTCTTTACACTTACAGAGCTGATCTGGGTCCTGTACGACCCAGCAGCTCTTTTACGACACTGAGCCTGGCGGATCACGTGAACGCCAGGTCAGAGGGCGGCCGCATCATGGCGGAGTCCATAGCCGTGTATACAGCACTCATTGAGCGCTGTATACACAGAGATCGAGAAGGCAGGGAAGGGAATAAACCTTCCCTGTCTTCTCTCTGGGAGCTGCGGCTGAAGTTACAGCCGGCTCCCAGTGTCAGCAACTGCACGATCTCTGTGCAGTTGCTGTGTTCTGACTGGACGTACTGGTACGTCCTGTCAGAACTAGGCAACCACTTCACGGACGTTTATACTCTATGGGCTGTCCGGAAGTGGTTAAAATGTACGGGCTCCCCCAAATGTCCCCTACCATGATTGGGATTTTGGAATTAGGGTGGAAAGCTGTTCATCGGTGATGATGGTAAAACAAGTTAAGGATGAAGAGCACCCAACAGTTGGGTAGAGTGGTTGCGTGGAGGTGTAAAGTTTGAGGCTCTCTTGGTCTTTGGCTGAGTTAAATGATGGCGGAGGGGGCAGAGGAGGATGGAGAAGGGAGTTCAAGATTTTAAATAACTGGGGTTGTGGGATAGGGAAGATATGAGTGAGTTGTTTTGCAGAAGTGAGGGAATTCTTGAAGTTGAATATTGCCTCTTTACAACTGATGAAGTCTTCCTTGGAGTGGCTTTTCTTCCAGAGGCGTTCTGTAACCCATGAAGCACATCTCAGGTTTTTTTTTCAGGACCGTGTGCCAGGGTTGCCCATTGACTAGTCGAGTTCTGGTGTGTAGGAGGAGCGCCACCGAGTCAAGGGCTGAAGAAATGATGGGGGTTAAAGAGAGTGGTGGCAGCATCAATGTCCTGGAGTAAAGATATGCCAAAGAGTGGTAGGAGAGAGTCAGATGGTGTGCGGATGTCAAGGTGATTAAGGTTCCCACGGGGGTGTTAGTTTCCGGATTGGGGAGTCTGTTCCAAAGAAGAAGGATGAGAATTTTAGTAAGTTGTGATGAGAGAGTGTGGTGGGGGAGTTAGAGAGTTTGGATAGGGAACAGAGACGGGTGAGGATGAGGTCCATTGTGTCCCTCTATGTGAGTGGCAGAGGAGGAACACTATGAGAGATCCAAGGAGGTGGTGAGAGACAGGAGAATGGAAGCAAAAAGGTTTGAGTCAATTAGGATGTTGAAATTGTCCATGATGATAGTGGGGGTATCAGAGGAGAGGATGTGCATGAGTCAGGTGGTGTAATGGTTGATGAAGATGGTGGTAGGTCCTGGTGGTCTGTATATGACATCCACACGGAAGTTGGAGTATGAGTTGTGTATTATACTATATTATAATGCTGTATTTACTATCTATTTATTATCCACTATCTGTGATGTCATATTCATGTTCTTTTTTTTTTTTTTTTTTTTTAAATGTAGATTGTGAGCCCCACATAGAGCTCACAATGTACATTTTTCCCTATCAGTATGTCTTTGGAATATGGGATGGAAATCCATGCAAACACGGGGAGAACATACAAACTCCTTGCAGATGGTTTTTTGCCCTTGGTGGGATTTGAACACCAGGACTCCAGCGCTGCAAGGCTGCAGTGCTAACCACTGAGTCACCGTGTGGCCCCTGTCATATTCATGTTCTGTGACATCATTTTGCACATTATTCCCATAATTTGACCATCTTGGATAGCTACACAGTGTTTAATATGTATGTACTGTGACATCACTATAGCTTTGGTCACTAGCTGTGACATCGCTTTATTATCCCTGTTTTGTGACATTACTGAGCACATTTTTCTCAATTCCCTCCCAAAGGATATCAGGGAAATGAAGGTTGGCATATTGAAATTGAACTTACAACTGTTTATTTTTCGGGAATGGAGCTGCTGCTAGTTGTGTCTGGCAGCTGCCTATTCCCCTCTCCCCATTCGGAAAACATGCACACTCAGGAAGGCAGATTGTGCTTGCGCTGTTGAAGGTGTATGGACAAGTGTTCACAGCTTGCTCCAGTGATTTGCATTTAGGACATATAATCTTTACCTCGAGCTCTAGCCGATAATATAACTAAAGCTACAATCAGAAATGCGTTGGTTTGTCTGTTCTCTTGGAGTACTAGAAAAATGGAAAAATGGTCTAATCGACAGCAAAGGATTCTAAGAGACCCCATTGACTAGAATGGGGCCCGTTGTGTGTCCGTAAATTTTTTACAAACAGCACTGGACAAACAGTCAAACTTCCAGAACTTTTTTTATCTGGGATGTATTCCATACTCAGTAAACTTTGACGCAGATGTTAACATAGTGTGGGGAAGGTAGGTCGGTAGGAGCAATGGTGCGGACGCAAACAGTCAGAAACAGGGACACAATCTGGTGCAAACAGGTTTATTTGGAAAAACAACAAAAATAAATAAACCTTTACGTCAGACACAGAATAAGCAAAATAAGATACAGCCTTAACTTCAGGCAAAACGTCAAACAAAACCCTGCTCGTCCGAGCACTAGCTAAACAGTAAAGAAATGACTATACATGTGGCTTACTAACAACCACACAAACAAAACAAAGTAGCACAGGACAGTCTCACCAGACTCAGTGTACCAGGACAGACCCAGGTACTTCCTCTCACTCCCAGGATCTGCCCTGAAGTGCAGACTCTGAAGCCTTATATGGCCCAGTAACTAGCTCAGGACCCACAATTGCGGCTAAGGCCTACTCAAGATATTCACTGGACCACACATATGTCAGAAACATGAGGCTATCATACTGGGACTCCAGCACTTTGTCTATAACCTTCTCACAATAGCCTAAACCTAAACATTGTACAGTTCATATGTGCATATTCCACTTTGTCTGAACATACGCTATCATTTAACCTGTGAAATTTTTGACTATTAACATGCAAATTTTGCTGTGTATTTAAAGGGATTCTATTATTAAACTCACATTTTTTCTCGATCACATGGAGGAATAGCCTTAAGGAAGGCTATTCTTCTCCTACCTTTAAATGTCTTCTCCACGCTGCCGTTCCGTAGAAATCCCGCTTTTCGTCTGTATGCAAATGAGTTCTCTCGCAGCACTGGGGGAGTCCCCAATGCTGCGAGAGAACTCTCAAGTGCCGCCTCCATCTTCTTCACGAATGGCCTTCCGGAGCTGGATTAAAACTTCTAGGCCTCCGGCCTTGGGCAGAGCCAACTGCGTATGCCCACAGGCCACAAGAAAATGGCCACTTACACCAGCTTACTGTGTAAGCGGCCATTTTTCTTGGCGCAGAGAAGACATCTAAAGGTAGGAGAAGAATAGCCTTTCTTAAGGCTATTCCTACGTGTGCTCGAGAAAAAATGTGATTTTAATTATAGAATCCCTTTAAATGGATTTCACCTTGTTAAAACCCACATTGTAAGCTCTTGCGAGCAGGGCCCTCAGTCCCATTGTGTGAAATGACTTTCTTTGTAATGTATCTTCCTGTCTGTATTTGAACCCTACAAATTGTACAGCGCTGCGGAATATGTTGGTGCTATATAAATAAAATGTATTATTATTATTATTATTATTTTCATGCCGAATATTTGTTTCATGTTTTGTAAACCCCATCCACCTGTATTGTACCGTATATCTGCCATATATCTTAAACTTGCGACAAATTTACCACATCTGGACCTACCCAAGGGGATATGCAGCTCTGAAATATAATACAGTCTATAACTCAGTACACGTAACGCAGTGTATTTATAAAGTTACTGAACTTTTCGTGTATGGCGATGAAAGGGGAACCTATAATTATAGGATTTTAACCTTCTATTTACACCGTTCCTACTGCCTAGTTTTATTGTATTGTCTCCTTTAGACTTCCCCAGTTCCTGGCGACGGGGCCCCTGTTCCAGTTGCTGCCTCGGAGGAGGTGGTTTTGTATACTGGAGCAACTGGCAGAGAAGACAGCTGGGTAAGATAACAAACACAATAGAGGCTTAGAACCTGATTTGCCAACATTACAGGAAATAAAGATTTCTTCTAGGCCTTGTATTATGTGTGAATGACAGGGTGTCTGGTAATAACAAGTGAGCGGTTCTGCAAGGTAAAACCGCAAGGCAGCTGTGTTTAATATCTTACTCAATGCTATCACATTACACACACATTAATGCCGCCATATACTGCAGGAATGATCCTCAAGTCAAACTGCAGGGATTTCTTATAGCTTCTGTCTGCATAAACAAACTATTCCTTAAAAAAAAAAAAAAGCAGACAAGTAGTGAAACTTTACTGAGCCAGAGACAAGGACATGGCGGAGAACCTACCCAGAGGGAACTTCAGTCTATGTGAAACAAACAGAATAGTCTCATATTGTTCAATAAATGCTCCATAAATACATACCTGTAGAAGGAATTGGTAAGTTATTGCTTGGCTTGTTCAAGATTATAATGTTTAAGAGGAGAACTATACGTTGGTGGAAGGACAGAGCCCTGTTTGTTTCTAACATTCAGTGGTATTGATGTTCTAAACTTAATGGCATTAAGGACGATAAGTGTCTGATCACTGGGGGTCTGGGCACTGAGGCCTTCAGTGATCAGAAGAAAGTCCCCCATACCTTCTCCTTGTGAATGTATGGCCTGCGCTCCAGTCACTGCCATGGTGTTGCCACCACTGATGGAAATTATAGTGCCCATAGCCCCATAGCAGTGACTGGAGCGCGAATCGCGCATTCACACTGGTACTTCATTCACAAGGCGAAGGCATGGGGGACTTTCAGTTCTCTGTTCTCCTAATCAGACAGCAATAGTCTGGAGCCAACTTACTGAGGTCTATGGGTGAGTTTTCCGGATATGCTATCTGCAGGGAGGGGGAGTATCTGTTGTCAGTCATGGATGTGATGATGGGTCAGTGGTATTTTGTGATCACTTCATTAACATATTATTGTAGAGATCTGAGCTGTGTTCCTCTGTTACAGAGTTCCAAATCCCCTAAATAGACATATTGCTTGTTACTCACCTCGCCCACTCCTGCAGTGAGTTTCGGGAGCGCCTGCAACTCCAGCCAATGACTGCATACAGATACTTGCTAATGGACCCTGCTTTATTCAGTCCAACTTATCATCACAGCCCATTGCAACTAGTTATCAGGGCAACTGGCACCCACTGGTCTGGCATCCTTTTTAGAGGAGGATTGACCTGCCATGCCTGCGAATTACCATATGCACCTTTGGCTCCATCCCTGGCTCTGTCACTCATCCTCCTCCAGTTGTGACTTCTCTCCTGGTGACCCATTAACTCTGTTCCCGACTATGCTACTACTTCATCACCAACTGGTGATTATACTGTCACCTGGCCATGCAGCCAAAAAATGTCCATGCCTGCTTATAGGGGTTAATGGTGAAACTGAGGGAACTGTACTGTAAGGATTGGAGTCAGGGTCAGGCAGTGCAAAGGGACACAGCTGGAAAGCAACACTGTGCAACTAATGACAAAAGGGGTCGCAGGCCCTGCAGCTATAACTATGCTGTAATATCTGAGATGAGGCAGACCAATGCACTTCCTAATTGAAGTGCGCCTAACACGGCTCCTAACCTTCTATCCGGCGGCTAGGATAAGGGGAGAGGAGGCCCTGAAAGTCCTAGGGACTGGAGTCACGGGGTCACACCTAAACAGAAAGCACAGTGTAAATACAATGCAAAACAAAAGACTAAACAGCATGGAACCAGGGAGGACCACAAGTCCCAGCAAGACACAGAAGAGAAGGCGAGGTCAGACGATCAAGAGGTCGAGCCAGGAGATATAATAAAGGTACCAAATGAAAAGACAAGGGATAGTCAAAAATACAAGCCGGGTAAATAAACCAAGAAAACAGACCGAATACAAACAGACAGGGAATCAGACCGAGCAGAGGAACCAGGAACCACAAAGTGAATGGCTGGCAAGGATCCGTGCCTGTGTGGAGTTTAAATAGAAGCAGAGAACACACCTGATGGCTAATGGCATGGAGACTGAAGGCAAGGAAAAGATTAACCCTTAATGACCTAAGCACACCCAATAGAACTCCTAACACGTCTCCCAGGGAGATGCCGCGCAGCAAGGAGACCGCGGCGACTCCGTATCCTGACATGTACTGTCCATACTCCAGTCTAGTCAAAGCCAAATGGATTAATGCCACATTCACACATGGAACTCCTAGCATGATAAGTTATTTATGCTGCTAGGGGTCTCTGCCCCCCAGATAACTGTAGTGCTAGGAGTTTCTCTCCTGGCCTGATGTTGAGGTCCATAAATTTGGCCCACACAAATACCACGTTCTGAATGCTGCGTACTGAATTCAAGCCGCTGGACCCTAAACCCCAAGACTGGGGGTGATATGGTGTGGACACTCTGGTGAATTCCTGTCTTAAAAATTCAACAAAAACACTTTAAGGCTGAAGCCCCATACGGTGTATATGCCGTGGTTTGGCCGCAGCAGAAATGCTACAGGTAAAAACGCAGCATTTTCAAGCCCCTGCAAAGTGGATGGGATTCTAGCAAACCCCATCCACACATTGCAGAAAAATACCTGCAGCAGAAATGCCACAATTTTCAAAATTATTGCATTTTTGTAAATCGCAGCATGTCAATTTTACCTACGTAAACTTACCTACGGTTTCCCTATAGGTATAATTGAAGCAGAAAATCCGCAGAGGAAAATACCTGCAGGAATTGTCATGTTTCTCTGCTGTTATATTATCATGTTCTGACTGCCTGCAGCCACCACTAGGGGGAGCAGAGAAGCATACTGTATACTTCTTATACATTGCACTTAATGATAAACTAGTATTCTGATTCAGTCCCTAAGCTCCCCATAGTGGTGGCTACAGGCAATATATGTAGGGGTTATTAAACTCTATATAAACAGAATTAAAGTCTGATTGCTTTCTATACATACATCATAAGGAATTCATCAGCGCAGGGTTTTTGGACTTAATAAATGACATGATGTTAATATGAAAGATGGATTCCTGTTAATGGATTCTGTTCATTTTTATAAGACACTTCATCATTTTTAGCAGTGTCAGTTATTTGTACACGATAAGTCATGATCTTTTTTTTTCAACACTTAAGTCAATGGATGACATAAAGCTGATATACGCCAGTTCTGTCTTGCATATGATAATTACTCAGCAATTGTTAATATTCTTATGTTGTTGCATTTGGTGTCTCATAGGAAGTATTAATATTCTTTACTAAAAATACAATGAAAAAATGTTACATTATAATATATCCAAATAACTAAAATATCGGTGCAATTGCAGGTTGTTAATAGTGGTAGGAGGTCGGGTATCTGAGAACATCTGTGTCCATACAACCTATAGGTGCATTGTCAGAGGGGGATGCCTGTATGGGGGCAGTGTTCAGTGCCAGAGGGTAAAACCTGAGAATAGGATAATAAAATAGATTTTTACAATTACTATTCTTCCTGAGTATATCATGCTGTAATAGTCACCTGTGGATCTCGGTGTGTCATGTCCGTGACTAGTTATTTCTATTTTTTCTCCTCCTGGTATACTTGGTCATGCTTGGTCCTGTCCCAAGTACTATACATAACATGAATAACATCTCCGCTTTCTGTACAACCTCCTATGTCACTCATGTTACAAAGGCTTCACCAAATCCTTAGTATCCTTAGGCCCAGCAAGTCCTGCATCATGCTTCTGAAAGGCAGCGCTTGATTTACTCACAGAGAGCTGTTCATCCCCTTTAACCATATATCAATGTAGCACAGTGAGAGGTGCTGAGTGAAGAAAGGTCTACTGGATGATAAAAATGATATTCAATAGGGCTTACAATTGGAATGATAAAAAGTTGTACTTAGTTCCACCTGCATATTTGGTGGAGACTGTTGGCTAGTCCCCATTGGTCTTTACTTCATGGTGTCTCTGGAAATGCCCTGAGATGCCTGCATAGCCAATCATTGACCACATTGCTGACCTGCCTCCATGATTGGCCGAACAGGCATCTCTAAGCATTTCCTGTATGTGCTGGACAATAAGAAGTAAAGTCCAGCAGAGACTTGGGTAGCCGCTGGGGAGAGCATTATACTGTGGGGGGACCACTGAGCAGAGCATTATACTGTGGGGGGACCACTGCTGGGAACATTAAACTGTGGGGGACCACTGAGGAGAGCATTATACTGTGGGGGACCACTGGGGAGTGCATTATACTGTGGGGGACCACTGAGGAGAGCATTATACTGTGGGGAAACCACTGAGGAGAGCATTATACTGTGGGGGGCCTACTGAGGAGAGCATTATACTGTGGGGGGCCTACTGAGGAGAGCATTATACTGTGGGGGTACCACTGAGGAGAGCATTATACTGTGGGGGGCCTACTGAGGAGAGCATTATACTGTGGGGGTACCACTGAGGAGAGCATTATACTGTGGGGGGACCACTGAGGAGAGCATTATACTGTGGGGAGACCACTGAGGAGAGCATTATACTGTAGGAGGACCAATGAGGAGAGCATTATACTGTGGGTGGACCACTGAGGAGAGCATTATATTGTGGGGAGACCACTGAGGAGAGCATTATATTGTGTGGGGACCACTGAGGACAGCATTATACTGTGGGGGGGGACCACTGAGGAAAGCATTATACTGTGGGGGGCCTACTGAGAAGAGCATTATACTCTGGGGGGGGGGCCCACTAAGGAGAGCATTATACTGTGGGAAGATCACTGAGGAGAGCATTATACTGTGCGGAGTCCACTGAGAAGAGCATTATACTGTGAGGGGACCACTGAGGAGAGCATTATACTGTGGGATGACCACTAAGGAGAGCATTATACTGTGAGAAGACCACTGAAGAGAGCATTATACTGTGGGGGGACCACTGAGAAAAGCATTATACTGTGAGGGGACCACTGAGGAGAGCATTATACTGTGGGGGACCACTGAGGAGAGCATTATATTGTGGGGAGACCACTGAGGAGAGCATTATATTGTGGGGGGACCACTGAGGAGAGCATTATACTGTGGGGGGGGACCACTGAGGAGAGCATTATACTGTGGGGGGCCTACTGAGGAGAGCATTATACTGTAGGGGTACCACTGAGAAGAGCATTATACTCTGGGGGGGCCCACTAAGGAGAGCATTATACTGTGGGAAGATCACTGAGGAGAGCATTATACTGTGAGGAGACTACTGAGAAGAGCATTATACTGTGAGGGGACCACTGAGGAGAGCATTATACTGTGGGATGACCACTAAGGAGAGCATTATACTGTGAGAAGACCACTGAAGAGAGCATTATACTATGAGGAGACCACTGAGAAGAGCATTATACTGTGAGGGGACCACTGAGGAGAGCATTATACTGTGGGCTGACCACTAAGGAGAGCATTATACTGTGAGAAGACCACTGAAGAGAGCATTATACTGTGGGGGGACCACTGAGAAAAGCATTATACTGTGAGGGGACCACTGAGGAGAGCATTATACTGTGGGGGATCACTGAGGAGAGCATTATACTGTGGGGGGACCACTGAAGAGAGCATTATACTGTGGGGGGACCACTGAGGAGAGCATTTTACTGTGGGGCATAGCGTATGTACATGTGGCACACAGAAGAATTATACAGTACAGGGATCACTGGAGAGAGAATTACACTTTGGAAACACCACTGGTAAGAATTAAACAGTTTTGCAATCAAATTTTTTTCTGGCTCCAAAATTTTCCAATGGCTCCTAAGCATTTTTCTTTATCCTTGACTGGCATAGATTTTAATTCTGTCAAATAGGATGTCTCAAAATGCACCAGAGTGATTAAGGGGCTTGACCTTCTCAATAATCCTGTTGCACACCTTATCTGTTATCACTGTCCCATATAGGGCTCACATCCTAAAATCCCTATTAGGATGTCTTTGGAGTGTGGAAGGAAACCAGGGTACTCGATGGAAACCCATGCAAACACGGGGAGAACATACAATGCCTCGCAGATGTTGTACTTGGTCAGATTCAAACCCAGGACCACAGAACTGGGTTGCCAATGATATAAGAGTCAGGAGGTGAAAGAGGAAATTATTTTCAAAGTTACTTAAAAGCTTCTAATAATCTTTCACTCTGTGAATGCCAGAGAACTCTTAGAAGACGTCTTCATGGTATCTCCAGCCTGGCAGACCTTGTGCCAGTTTACCGTTTGTTTTCGATGGAAATTTGGTGATGTTATAGTTGTGATGAAGTTCTGGTTTTGTTCATTTCTTTTTATTCTAATGTCTTTATGTTCCAGTAACACACCGTTGCACTTGATGGTGCCGTTCCTCCTGATACATCTTAGGATCCATCTCTTTCTTCGTGTTGTAGTTGAATCCATGGTCAACCATACTTCCATTACTTGATGTTTCAATGGTACTTTTTGTGTCTCCCAAATGAATTCATGGCCTAGGCAACCAAGTGTGCAGCAATGTATACAGTATATAGTAAGAGGACAGCACAGTATATAGTATGTAGCATATACAGTGCTATCCTCACAGTATATACTGTATACAGAACAGAAAACATGACTACCCTTACATAGGCGTATCCAGGCCTGTAAAAAATATGTTGGCTGTTTTTTCCCAGCCAGGAGATAGGGACTATGATGCTAGTTGTCCCTGCCTGCTCGCGACTCCACTGTCCGCACTATATACAGTATGGGACACTGAAGCCATGGACGGGCAGGGACACCCAACATTATAGATCACTCTGATGCAAGTCCTGGTCTCCTGATTGGGTTTGGGTCATGAATTCCAGCCAATGTACGGACCAGATTTTGTCATGTGCATGTGGCATATTAGTAAACTACTGTTACCGAGACACTCATATTACTCATCGAAACATATTAACATTCTTTTACAGAATGTTTTTGGACTTTGTTGGATTATATAATGCAAAATCAAGGTGAGAAGCAGAATTTCGGATGTCGAGAATGTCAAGGTAAATGCTCTTTGTAATTGGAATGCAATTGCTGGAAAAATTCTTCTACACAATTACCATGTGATACATTTTTGCAAAATACCAGCAAAACAACCATTGCCCATTCCTCTGATATGATTGTCTTCAACAACCCCGTACACACCTTAAAAGTCTTTGCACTACAAAGTTTCCTTCTTTTCCCAAGGTCATCTCGCCCTCGGCTGCAATTGTGTGCCAAATGTGCAGATAGAAGCCATTATAAGGGCAGAAGCCGACTTTACAAACTCTTTACTTCCTAACTACATAAATTTTGGTGAATGATTAATATCCCTCTGTTTCATACCCTAGAGAAATGTGAAAGCCGAAGTAAAAAATAGTCTTCCCAGCCGCAGTACATGAATGCATAAGAAGCCAGCAAGATATGTGAAGCTCTAACAAGGGCACTTTCCCCTGGAAGATTGAGGAATGGATACAATTATAAATGTAATAGTTCTTCATGAAATCTCCCACCCGCACAGACCTGAGTGATAAATGGTACTTATAAAATATCGATATTATGCAATGCTGAAGTTTGCAGGGCAGGCTTTACTACTGTCATAGCTGTCAAAATCTTCTGATTATACATAATGTTGCCTGCTCGCCACTGTGCAGGGAACTGCAGCCTAGCCCCATTCTAGTGAATAGGGTTGTGCTGCGGCAGCCTAGGTGGTGTTCAGGGAGATCGGCATTGGCATTACATCGTGGCTTTCCACTGATGAATTCTGGAGGATTCTAGAACCGCGGAATTCACGGCGGAATCCGTGGTAAGATGGAGCCAGAAGCTTATTTTTAAGTGTCCTGCTGTTATATTTGCCTCCCATTGAAAACAATGGACGACCGACTCTGACGCAGATTCAAAGGCAGAATCTGACCCCAAATTCACTGCAAATCGCTCCGTGTGAACCTACCCTAATAGTACCTACTGCAGCCCCCTTATGGACAGGATCAGTGGAGGTGGTCTTGTGAAGGTTCTAATCATGTAATGTATGAAAAACATTGTTATCCTTGAAAGCTAAATAAAATGTATTATTATTATTATTAAAGCTGAATGCTAGATATAGTTGCTTATGCTTGAAACTAGTATAATGTTATAGGATAAGATGGCGCCTGTATCCAGGATGGGTGCAAGAAAAACAAATGCTTGACTTGCTGCCAGAAGACAGCTCCCCAAGGTTACCACGCAGGACCAGGAGTAGCTGGCTATACACTCACCGGCCACTTTATTAGGTACACCATGCTAGTAACGGGTTGGACCCCCTTTTGCCTTTAGAACTGCCTCAATTCTTCGTGGCATAGATTCAACAAGGTGCTGGAAGCATTCCTCAGAGATTTTGGTCCATATTGACATGATGGCATCACACAGTTGCCGCAGATTTGTCGGCTGCACATCCATGATGCGAATCTCCCGTTCCACCACATCCCAAAGATGCTCTATTGGATTGAGATCTGGTGACTGTGGAGGCCATTGGAGTACAGTGAACTCATTGTCATGTTCAAGAAACCAGTCTGAGATGATTCCAGCTTTATGACATGGCGCATTATCCTGCTGAAAGTAGCCATCAGATGTTGGGTACATTGTGGTCATAAAGGGATGGACATGGTCAGCAACAATACTCAGGTAGGCTTTGGCGTTGCAACGATGCTCAATTGGTACCAAGGGGCCCAAAGAGTGCCAAGAAAATATTCCCCACACCATGACACCACCACCACCAGCCTGAACCGTTGATACAAGGCAGGATGGATCCATGCTTTCATGTTGTTGACGCCAAATTCTGACCCTACCATCCGAATGTCGCAGCAGAAATCGAGACTCATCAGACCAGGCAACGTTTTTCCAATCTTCAATTGTCCAATTTCGATGAGCTTGTGCAAATTGTAGCCTCAGTTTCCTGTTCTTAGCTGAAAGGAGTGGCACCCGGGGTGGTCTTCTGCTGCTGTAGCCCATCTGCCTCAAAGTTCGACGTACTGTGCATTCAGAGATGCTCTTCTGGCTACCTTGGTTGTAACGGGTGGCCATTTGAGTCACTGTTGCCTTTCTATCAGCTCCAACCAGTCTGGCCATTCTCCTCTGACCTCTGGCATCAACAACGCATTTCCGCCCACAGAACTGCCGCTCACTGGATGTTTTTTCTTTTTCAGACCATTCTCTGTAAACCCTAGAGATGGTTGTGCGTGAAAATCCCAGTAGATCAGCAGTTTCTGAAATACTCAGACCAGCCCTTCTGGCACCAACAACCATGCCACGTTCAAAGGCACTCAAATCACCTTTCTTCCCCATACTGATGCTCGGTTTGAACTGCAAGAGATTGTCTTGACCATGTCTACATGCCTAAATGCACTGAGTTGCCGCCATGTGATTGGCTGATTAGAAATTAAGTGTTAACGAGCAGTTGGACAGGTGTACCTAATAAAGTGGCCGGTGAGTGTATATGGCACTGCTTAAACTTTTTCTGTATTATTAAGATGTATCATACCAATCAGGAATGAATATGAAACTTACGTTGTTGTTATATCACTTACTTTTTCTGCTACTATTTAACCCCCGTGTTTTTAATAAAAAGTGCGTCAACACACATTTCTTAGTTGAGAGAGGAACAAATACCAACATATAGAGTGGTGTGACTTCTTCACCGCCTGGCACTCAGCCTAATTAATTGGGACGAGGACAGTTACCCAGGGTTATAGGTCGATTAGTCATAAATGCTGCTTTGACCTCATCAGTCTCAGCAGTTACACAAAGTGATTATTATTATTATTGTTTATTTATATAGCGCCATTAATTCCATGGTGCTTTACATTTGGGGGTTACATACAATACACAAAATATACAGGTACATATCATACTAACAGTGATCGACTGGCACAGTGGGGTAGAGGGCCCTGCCCGCGAGGGCTTACAATCTATGAGGGAAGGGGGTAGAGACAAAAGGAGAGGGGGAGACTGTACAGATGGCATAGATTAGTGGTAAAGGCTAAAGACTAGGTGACTAGGTACGCACCAGAGACAACTATAGAAATGTATGGATTTGCACTGTTTACGTAACTTAGGCTAGGTTCACACTATCATTATTTTGTCCATTGCCCTTTTTTTTTTTCTTTTTAACATTATAGTGAATGGCGATAGATGCAAACAGAATGGGCCAGTCTTAATAAAGGGCACAAAAGGGGCAAGGTGAGTCAGTTGCGTGCCTGTATACCAAAGTGTAGTACACTATAAAACTGATGCCCCTGCACCAGCCTGCTCCACTGTCCATCCCGCTCCACCCACATCCATGTAAAAGTAGTATGCGAGACACAGAATGATGAACGTGGCACACATTTGGAAACTAGGAAAGGATGGGATAATAAGTTTGCTTATAGCTCCATCTGCATCCGTCATTTTATATTATATATGTATTACTTTTTCAGTCTGTTGTTGTAATCCTATGAAAGATCATATCCATCACAAAATCCTAAGTGTAATTCTGGTGTAGAGCTTGAGGAGTCTCAGCCTCAGGTTTCGGCTGCAGTTCCCTTACCCTTCGTTCACATCTGCGTTTTTTGTAATCTGTTTGGGGAGTCCACAGGGGAACCCCTGAACGGAATACCAAACGCAATTGCAAGCGGTGTGCTGTGCAAACGGACCCCATAGGCTATAATGGGGTCCATGTGCTTGACATGCACTGCCCACACGCATCATGTGGACAGGAAAGTAGATTGTGAACTACTTTCCTTTCCACATGTTCTGTGCGGAGATCTGGCGGCAAGCACACGGACCCTATTATAGTCTATGGGGTCTGTGTGCCTTACTACACAGCGCTTGCAATTGCGTTTGGTATTCTGTTGAGTGGGGGTCCCCATGTGGAATACCAACGCAGATGTGAACCAACCCTTACATTCACGTGAAAATTGGGAACGTGATGGACGTTTTTTTATCGGCCATAACACAGCTGTAATAAATTCACTGTATGTGAACAGGGGCTATTTATGTTTATGTTTTAACCAACCCTAAAAAAAAATGTTACGTCCTATTTTTGTCTGTTTTTTAAGGATCCCTCAATACACTCAAATGTCTGGGGGATCTGAGAAAACAGGTGACCCTAGGGTGCAAGACAGCCATGAACATTGTACATCTACCACGGTCGTGTGAATCTCAGCTTACTACTCCAGGTCAGCACGCTTATTAGCCAAGCAAAGCTGTATTAACTACTAAGGAGACATGTTATGTTGACTTCTAAGGATATAAGTTGTGTTGACTACTGAAGAGACAAGTTGTGTTGACTATTGAGGAGACAAGTTGTGTTGGCTCCTTAGTAGTTATGGTGAAGAATTTCTGGATCTAGTAATGTGGTCGCCCAACAGAAACAGAAATCTAATGTCTAAGTGGCCACGTCTATATACAGCACTTGTAAGGATAAGCCACACCCGTACTTATCTGCAGATTTGGCTTCAATCCTCTCCACTTACTGCTTTGATGTTTATGTAATATGTCATTTCTAAATGTCGCTAAACTGTTTCATGTCTGATCCTTTTCGCCACAGAAGAAGGAGCAAACGGCACAATGGAAAACTATTTTAGCTTTAGGTCTTCAGAGTACACAGGGTAAATCCAGACTTCTATTACTGCTACATGTAAGAAAATAAATGTTTACATGTAAACAGTGTAAGGCCTCGGTCACATCTGCGTTGGTATTCCGTCCAGGGAAGTCTGTGTAAGGACCCCCTGAACGAATACCGTACGCAATTGCAGGCACTGTGCAGTAAAAGCACACGGACCCCATAGACTATAATGGGGTCTGTTGTGCTTGCCGCCAAATCTCCGCAGGGAACATGCGGACAGGAAAGTAGTTCACAATCTACTTTCCTGTCCGCATGATTCGTGTAGAGATCTCACGGCAAGCACACGGACCCCATTATAGTCTATGGGGTCCGTGTGCTTTTACTACACAGCGCTTGCCAGTGCATTTGGTATTCCATTCTGGGGGTCCCCATGCGCAGATGTGAACGAGGGGTCAGACCAAATATAAGCAGCGGGCAGATACTGTATAAGGCTAGGCCTATGCGGAGACTTTGGGCACAAATCCTGTCACATGACTACTAGTCACAAAAAGATGGAACATTGCTCAATTTTAATGTGGCGAGAAGTCACAGTATCCTTGGGGTTGCAATGCAACTCCATTGGTTAACATTAGTGAAGGAGTCGCAGGGCAACCTGGCAAACTTTCCTTTGTGGCCATAGTTGCCATGTAGCCCTAGCCTTAACCTGTATTGTAGTCCTTGAGTTGCCATGTAGCAGATCCATGCACAATATGGCCTCCCGTACTCGACCATAGTGAATTTACGGTCTGCAAATACTAATCCGCACAAAAACATGTTTGCGTTGCGTCAGTAAAGTCATCCACAATCCTGGATCCTGTATGATTCTCTACACTGGTCTGTGCAAATGTGGCCAAAAATAGGTCACACTTTATCATTTGTAGTCCTTGAATATGGACTATAGAATTGTGGTTGTGTGTTAGGGTCCACGGAAATTAATGTGACCGTACTTTTATCCGCAATTCGTAGTTGTGCATCTGACTAAACACATTGCTTAGTCTGTTCATCTGTTCCGTCATAGGAACAGAAGAATGGAGTGAACAAAAAGCTGGATCCTTCTAATGATGGACACCAACAGATCCCAAGGGATTCCATTGACTGTAACTGGGGTTTGCCAGGTATCCGTTATAGTCTCCAACATTCTGTCATTCATCATTTTGACCATCTTCACAGAAGTGTGGAAACCCCTCCTCTATGACTACTATATACTCCATATGTATACCCAGGAATTGTACTACAGAGGGTGTCCTTTAATTTTCTCATTATGTTATTACGGCTGAACCACATACAACATTTGCTGAATTTTCCGGAAAAAAAAAAACCTAACATGATAGCAAAAATCCTAATAACCTGTGAAATGTATGTGGATTATACATTAAACAGACGTCTGAAGATCAACAAAGGTGCCAAATCCGATCTCCAAACGATATTCATTTCTTCTTGTGAGGACATGTACACATTTGATCTCCCTGAAGGAGTGTAAAGCGCGCCATCTAAACCATGTATCATTACCCTACATATGTTAGAGGCCTGTACCGGCTGGTGAGGCCGCCACGTCTTCTTTTGTTAGAAAATTAAGAGATTAACAGCATCAAATATTGATGCAAGTCACAGCAACAGACCCGGCTACATGTATGCAGTGCATGATAAAGCACTGGGGTATTCACCGCCATAGACAAATCCACTCCAAAGGTGTCTTGTTAAAAGTCTAAATTTATTCTATCCCCAAACAATTCTGTGCTGAGCCTTAAAGAAGTGTCAGGGGTGATGAAAGACGCAGCGATTAAGAGTATTAACAGTAAATTGATGCTTAATTTTATTTGTTTCGTCTACAACCTATTATAGCTGCCAGAAGAAAGATATGCGGCATTGAGTGATCTTATTTATTTTATATATACAGTCCTATGAAAAAGTTTGGGCACCCCTATTAATCTTAATCATTTTTAGTTCTAAATATTTTGGTATTTGCAACAGCCATTTCAGTTTGATATATCTAATAACTGATGGACACAGTAATATTTCAGGATTGAAATGAGGTTTATTGTACTAACAGAAAATGCGCAATATGCATTAAACCAAAATTTGACCGGTGCAAAAGTATGGGCACCTCAACAGAAAAGTGACATTAATATTTAGTACATCCTCCTTTTGCAAAGATAACAGCCTCTAGTCGCTTCCTGTAGCTTTTAATCAGTTCCTGGATCCTGGATAAAGGTAATTTGGACAAACAATTCAAGTTCAGTTAAGTTAGATGGTCGCCGAGCATGGACAGCCCGCTTCAAATCATCCCACAGATGTTCAATGATATTCAGGTCTGGGGACTGGGATGGCCATTCCAGAACATTGTAATTGTTCCTCTGCATGAATGCCTGAGGATTTGGAGCGGTGTTTTGGATCATTGTCTTGCTGAAATATCCATCCCCGGCGTAACTTCAACTTCGTCACTGATTCTTGAACATTATTCTCAAGAATCTGCTGATACTGAGTGGAATCCATGCGACCCTCAACTTTAACAAGATTCCCGATGCCGGCATTGGCCACACAGCCCCAAAGCATGATGGAACCTCCACCAAATTTTACAGTGGGTAGCATGTGTTTTTCTTGGAATGCTGTTTCTTTTTGGACGCCATGCATAACGCCTTTTTTTATAACCAAACAACTCAATTTTTGTTTCCAAAATGAAGCTGCCTTGTCCAAATGTGCTTTTTCATACCTCAGGCAACTCTATTTGTGGCGTACGTGCAGAAACGGCTTCTTTCTCATCACTCTCCCATACAGCTTCTATTTGTGCAAAGTGCGCTGTATAGTTGACCGATGCACAGTGACACCATCTGCAGCAAGATGATGCTGCAGCTCTTTGGAGGTGGTCTGTGGATTGTCCTTGACTGTTCTCACCATTCTTCTTCTCTGCCTTTCTGATATTTTTCTTGGCCTGCCACTTTTGGGCTTAACAAGAACTGTCCCTGTGGTCTTCCATTTCCTTACTATGTTCCTCACAGTGGAAACTGACAGGTTAAATCTCTGAGACAACGTTTTGTATCCTTCCCCTGAACAACTATGTTGAACAATCTTTGTTTTCAGATCATTTGAGAGCGGGCTGTCCATGTTCGGCGACCATCAAACTTAACTGAACTTGAATTGTTTTGTAGAAAGAAATGGTCCAAAATACCTTCATCCAGGATCCAGGAACTGATTAAAAGCTACAGGAAGCGACTAGAGGCTGTTATCTTTGCAAAAGGAGGATGTACTAAATATTAATGTCACTTTTCTGTTGAGGTGCCCATACTTTTGTACCGGTCAAATTTTGGTTTAATGCATATTGCGCATTTTCTGTTAGTACAATAAACCTCATTTCAATCCTGAAATATTACTGTGTCCATCAGTTATTAGATATCTCAAACTGAAATGGCTGCTGCAAACACCAAAATATTTAGAACTAAAAATGATTAAGATTAATAGGGGTGCCCAAACTTTTTCATAGGACTGTATATATATATATATATATATATATATATATATATATATATATATATATATATATATATATACTGTGTGTGTATATATATATATATATATATATATATATATATATATATATATATATATATATATTTATTTATTTATTTATTTTTAATTTACCCCATCTCCAGCCCCCGGTGACTTTTTAATATTTACTAACTTCTTTAAGCTGGGGCCCCACAGGCTGGAAACACCACAGGAAAAATCGCGGCGTTTTACAGTTCAGGCAAAGTGGATGGGATTCAAGTGAATCCCATGACCACTTTGCTGTAAAACCTGTGGGGCAGACATGCCGCGATTTCCCAAAACTGGCGCAGTTTTGGAAATAATAGCATGTCAATTATATCTATGAAAACGCCGACGGTTTCTCCATAGATATAATTGGAACAGAAAGTCTGTGGAGGAAAACTCTGCAAACTTTCTATTTAAAGGGGCTCTATCAGCAAAATTATGCTGCTAGAGCCCCACATATGTGTGAATAGCCTTTAAAAAGGTTATTCAGGCACCGTAAAAGTTATATTAAACTAACCCCCAGTTTTAAAATTAAACCCTAAAACAGAATGTGATAAACATACCGAACGTGCATGGTGGGCGGGCATTCAGGGTCCGCCGTCTTCTTCATCCACGCCTCCTCTTCCTCCGATGTCCTCGGGTCCCGTCCTGGTGTCCTCGGGTGCTCGCGAACCGACATTGCTTTAAAAAAATGGCCTGGGCGCATGCACAGTAGCTGTAGTAGAAGCAGCATGCTACTGCGCATGCGCCCAGACAATTTTTTTAAAGCAATGTCAGTAGAGCCCCTTTAAAGCACTGCAGGAAGAACCGCAATGCGTTGCCGCAGCAGCTTTTCCGGCAGCGCTTTTTGGCTGCGGGACGTCCCATGGGCCTTAGCGTCAGGCCAAAGCTCCACGGGATGTAAATGCTTTGATTTGCCTGAGGCGGAAATGCCGTGGGAAAAATTGCAGTGTTTTACAGTCAGGACAAAGTGGATGGGATTCTACTGAATTCCATGCCCACTTTGAGGTAAAAACTGCAGCATGGACACGCTGCCATTTCCAAAACCAATGTGGTTTTGTAACAGAGAGTCCGTAGAGGAAACCCCTGCGAACGTTCTGTCTAAAGCGCTGCAGAAAGAACCGTGATGCGTTACTGCTGCAGTTTTTCCCGCAGCGCTTTTTTTCTGTGGAACGCCCTGTGGGGCCTCAGCCAAATTTCCCTTTACTACCCGAATGGCAGCATTGAGCATCATTACTGTCTGAAATGTTAAAGATCACTTTTAAGCTTCTCCACCTCAACCACTGATGCTGGAGCAGCTGGGATTTTTTATCTAGCCCCCACCATTCCTGATCAATCGTTGCTAATAGTTTCATGACAGTAATGCTCACTAAAGTCAGGTAGGCGGTCCCTGTCTTTCTGTTCCAGCCTAGTACCACCCACTTGACAGTCGAGAGCATAAATGTGCTGAAAATAATAAATATGATTGCTCAGACTAGGAAGGGGCTACAGACAAAATTCCAACTTCCCCTGGCATCAATGGAGCGGAGAGGATGCGGTGAGTTGGAATCGGTTGAAGTAGTGATAGGTCTTCTTTAAGTCCACAGACACATCTACGACTCCTAAATTTATGGTGACCATATACCATTAATAACTGCTGGCTGAACAAGAGTTATTCCTTCACACTTATGCTTGGTCAAACCTAGTCTGCAGGTTTCTCAATGTGGAGAGGGATGTAAGCTGTTGAAACACACCTCTTGTGGTTGCCTATACAATATCAATAAAAAAGAATGTGTACATTGAGATTCACCGGGCTGAAATCATCTTTCAGGGTAGAGTTGGCACAACCCTGTATAAATTAGTCAGCTGGTCCATCCAAAATTGTCTACAGTCACCATTAGAATAGTGATCATAACAGACGCCAGATCCTGAAGAAGGATAATGGAAACTGCTACAAATAACCAAATTTTATGACCATTGAGCCTATCCATATGTATCTGAAGTATGAAAAGAAATCGAAAATCCTCGAAAGAACCCAGACAAATATGGGGCGTTCATATTCACATCCGAACCTAGGAGCTCAGTACGGGGCTGCATACACGAGTGTGTGCGTCCTCTTCTCACTCATATCCTTCTCATCTCCCAGATCTCTCTCCTTCCCAAACAATACATACTTTTGTTCCATTACTTTCTATTTTCATGTTCACGGTTTGCTGAATACAGGATATCACCTGTTATGTCTCCGGAGGGAGATACAATGCCCAGTGTGATGAATCACAAAACTTCCAGTCTGGATGAATCAATGTTGTACATGAAATACCTGACCACACACTGTCTGAATCTCGGAATGACTCACAATATTCTCTTTACATTGGCCTAAAAGTGAGTTAGAGGAGTATTGTGAGAAGTAGTGCTACTCCAGTCTTCTACCTCTTTCACTAGATGTATGGCATAGCTTCACTGAAGTCTAAAAAAGGGGTCTTCAAAAAAAACTTTTATGCATGGTATCCGCAATATCAGCAAGGAAAAATAGATAAAATTTTTTTTATCTTTACACAACCCTGAAAAATATAAATAGCAGATTTCTACAGAGAATAATCCCTTAAATAAAGTTAACATCCGGGGTAACAAAGATGTCACATCTAAATAGAACTTTCTGTGTCTATATCCTTAGCTAAATGTGGGTACAACAAATTGAAAATTTAAGGGTACGTTCACTCTAAGGGACAGTGATGATAGTCGAGTAACGTATGCAGATGGAGCCTCCTCCATTTTCATCCAATCCGATTAAGTTGGAGTACCCTCCGCTTGAATCGGTTCCATCTGACGCTAATGTAAAAAACACAACGGATACTTTCTTTCCTGCATGTGTGGATCTTCCTTCCATCAGAAAACTCAAAAACATAATGGAAGAAAGCTTCCACCAGGGGCTAGAGGGGGCTCCGTCTGCATTTTACTGTTAATGTCTGTGCCTCTAATCCAATAACAGATGAGAGTTAGGGCGGGTTCACACCAGCGCCCAGTCTCCACTCTGCAGGTTTCCGTCTCCTGCCCAAGAAACTGGACAGGAAACGGAAACCCGGCAGTCAGTTTTCAAAGCCATTCACTGGAATGGGTTTGCAAAGTGACCGACCGTGAGCATCTCCATGGCAAAACCGGTCCTGCATGTCCGACTTTGTGTCCGGTTAAAATAACTGCTTTTGCCGCGGAGAGGCAGAAGACGCTCATGGGCGCTCACTTTGCAAAACCATTCATGTGAATGGGTTAGAAAACTGATTGCTGGGTTTCCGTTTCCTGTCCAGTTTCTCGGGGCAGAAGACGGAAACCTGCAAAGCGGAGACCGGGCGCTGGTGTGGAAGGCAGCATAGACGTCTATGAGAAGCACTACAGGACAATGGACTATACCTATAGACCCCAAGGGCTGGTATGTAGAAGGCATAGAAAAGAACAACTGTTTTTGTACATTTCAGGCCCAGCCAATGCAGTAGAAAGCTGTGAGGAGATATTGAAGCGCCATCTTGAAAACTGCACAGAGCCTACAGTACCTGTACTAGACAAGGGCACAGTTCTTAGACAGAGGTACAGGTCCTATACACAGGCACATTTACTAGACATGGGTACAGGTTCAGGAATACACCGGCGTATCACTTCTCACTCCATATTGTGTGCTTCAAGTATACAGATACCCCATAACTTACACTCTCTTCCTATACATGTAAACCACTTCCCCCTCCCCTTTGACTTGTATTTTGCTGGACGTAGATGATTTATTCTGCACTCACTTATGATCCTGGTGCCTGACAAGCCTATGGACACGGATGGTAGTATACTGTCCAGATAACAGATCTGTGATCACTACTGAACAGATGGTGGTCATCTAGACAAGGGGTCATGGATTTCATATGCAACCTAAAGTATGACATCATACAAAAAGAATCATACAATATGAGTAAGTGTGTGAAGGAGGATGCATAGATACTATAAGGATACATATAGTACGGGTGGGAGTTATGAACCTAAGAATAATGAGTCATCTCTGCATTGGCGCTATCAGAGACATTCCACTCAACAAGTGTCAATACATTGCTAGCAATACCCAGGTCCGGTGTCCAGTGATAAGAGACTTTATGGATCTGATTTCACAATGTTGTGCACGGTATATGGCAGACAGCGCTATCTGATTCATGCATATTCAATATACAAAAGGAAACGGGGTAGATGAGACTATTATCTACAGTAGCACGTCTTCCTGCAAACAGGGTGGATAGAAATGAAAGCAGAGCTAGAAAGGAGGGACTTTATGAATAACATCCTCATCCTCTGGCAGGAAGGATATGGCTTGTTTAGATAAAGCAGCGCTAATGATAATAAGTATTGACTTGTGAACGATTTTCCTCTTTTCTCACTCATCAGACACATGAGCCCGGAATATTCTAATACTCCAGCGACGAATATTGTAACACTAGACAATGCAACCAGTGCTATCGTAGATTACATCTGCTTCACTATTTTAGCTAAAATACACTACAGTGATCCACGTTGGGTCCAGGACAGGTGAACTCAGGTCCGGACCAATATTAGTCCTTGAAATCTCCCTTTTCGTGTTTAAGGCTAAGGCTTCACGTAGCAAAATGGAGCAAAAATGCCTTGTGTTTTTGTCTGCATTTTTAATTGTGTTTTTCTGTGCAGGTTTTTCCTCCCTTATTAAAGGGGTTGTTCGGGATAAAATGCTAATTTAACTCTGAACTGAACTCCCCCCTGCCTAACTTATAATGTATATTTGCCCACATCGCCCGGGCAGTCATGTGACCGCCCCAGGTATATTTTCTGGTGATGTTCCGTTTCTCCATTTCTTGCAACGGAATGTCCCTCAATTCCTTCACACTCGCCTGTCTTCATGTCCAGATCTTCTGGGCACAAAGCATCACTTCTGACGGAGCCGTGTGCAATAGAGCCGGAGTGCAAGCATCGGCAGGCGTGAAAAGCAAAAGGATCCGACCTCCCACACATGTGCAATAGAGCTGGAGAGCCGTCGCTCCGGGTCTATTGCGCAGGCGCTGGAAGAAGTAAAAAGAAGAAGGAGCCGGCGGCGCAGGAGAAAGTGATCTCCAGGACAGGAAGACTAGTAAGTATTATGGGGTGGGCTGAGTTTGTTAGTTAGGGCTAGTATGTTGTGGGCTAGCTAGGGAAACAGGGAGGGGTGGGAGAGGGAATGAGAGCAGGATTTGAGTGAAGAGCAATGCATCATGGTAGTTGTATTGATAAGAAAGCAGGAAGCTACCCAATAAACAAATGCAGAGGATCAAAGAAAGGTTTAGAGCTCACCCATTTGTCTGTGTCTTTGCAATTCCTATTACTTTCTTCAGGGTGCACGGCACATTCTGGACCGAGAATGGGTTAATGAAAAATACAAAAAATAGGAAAAACCGGCAGCAAACGGAAGGAACTTCATAAAATGTAGCTTTTAATGAATCTTCATAAAAGTAGAAAAGTGAACAAACAAGACAAAAAACACCCCCTAAAAATTACCAATGCGTTTCGGAACAACATTCCTTTCTCAAGGCAGTGGATGCCAGGAACTCTCAGGGAAACCCAGAAATCACTCAAAACACTCCTAAAGGTATTTGGGTGCACTTAAAAACCCATTAAAAGAAATAACAAAAAAAAACACCTCTTTTTTTTGTCCGGAAAACTCCTTTAAATTGCTTGAAAACTTGAGTGCTTCCGCAAGTAAAATTGACATGATCCATTTTCAAAACTGCATGCATTTCTATAAAACAGAGCAATGCGTGGATGGGATTAGCAAGAATCTCATTCACTTTGCTGGTATTGTAAAATGTTGGGGGGTTTTCGGAGTTTTTCTGCAACATTGTGCCTTAACCTAAAGTTCTGGAAAACCTGTCATAGGGAGCGTTCACACTACCGTCGGTGTCCGACATGTAGTGTCCGCTCCTAGTGTCCGCTCAAAATCTGTCACGGAGACTAGGAACGGACACTAGATGTGTCCGTGACACCTGTCATTCACTTGAATGGGCATCGGGTGCGTTGTTTTGCACTCCGTGCCCGTCCTTCCCTGTCCGCAAGAGAAGATGTCCGACTTCTCAAGCGGACAGAAAAACCCTGCATGCAAAAGAACGCACCCGATGCCCATTCAAGTGAATGACAGGTGTCACGGACACATCTAGTTTTATGCCCTTGGCAGGACTTGAACACCAGAACTCCAGCGCTGCAAGGCTGCAGTGCTAACCACTGAGCCACCGTGTGGCCCCTATAGCTCAATACTTCTGTGCTGCGTTGTACTGTGCCTTTACTAACATCCTACTTGTCGTCTCATTACACAATTTACATTCTAGAACATCTTTTTGTATCACTCTATGTTATTCCTTCTGCAAGTTGACTGATTGGGCGTTACCAGTTGAGGGGGGCGTGACTCTACATAGTCTCTCATTGACCAATAAGTATTGGCAGTATGTGTAAAGACACTCCCCTTTGACAAGTTGAATAACATCCCAACATCACAACAAAGAGTTCCATGACATTATCCTCTGCAATGGTAATGTCATGTAGAATACAAGTATATGCTAAAATAGAAATGTCAGATGAAGAAAAAAAATCAACATTTCATTTACATTTGGAACTACGGAATCATATAAATATGTTATGCAATATTTTTTTTTCTTTAAACATGTGCCATCATGATGAAATGAATACTTGGGGAGGGTCCTCTTTGAAGCATTTCCTAATGGGACCCATTTGCCACATTTTTTTCATATGTTCACATTTCAACACAGCACCTGCAGAACAGCTGGAGTTTAATACCAAAATCTAATAGGCTAAGTGATAGATTTTTCCAAGATGGATCCAAAGATTTGTGAGGCGCATGCACCAGAGATGTGAGCTGCTGGTCTTCACTCAGCTGAGAGACAAGTGCTTGCTGAATACACTGCCCACTCAAAAACATCTGTATGCAATAAGACCGCATGCACCCCCTAGTGGTAGCAGCAGTCACCAATAATGTTATCAACAAAAGGAGGACTCCATTTAAAAAAATTAGAATAAAAAGTGATCAAAGCAATAGCATTTCCCGAAAATGGTAGAACTAAAAAGTACACCCGGCCCCACATAAAAAGACGCCCTATGCATCCCCATGCACAGACGTATAAAAAAGTTACAGCTGTCAGAATATGGCGACTTTTAGAAAAAATATTTTTTAACACAGTTTTGGATTTTTTTTTAAGGCGTTAAAATGAAAATAAAACCATATAAATTTGGTATCCCCGGGAATCGTACCGAAACACAGAATACATGGGACGTATCATTTTGGCTGCACAGTGAACACAGTAAAACCAAAGCCTGTAAGAAAGTCGCAGAAATGAATTTTTTCTTCAAATCCACCCCATTCTGAATTTTTTTCCAGCTTCCCAGTACATTATACAGAATAATTAATGGCGGCATCATGAAGAAAAATTTGTCCCAAAAAGATTAAGACCTCATATGGCTCTGGGAGCGGAGAAATAAAAAAGTTATGGGGTTTAGAAGGAGGGGAGTCAAAAACGAAAAACGAAAATCAAAAAATGCCATCGGCGGGAAGGGGTTAAGGGGGTTATTGGAGGTAAAACACGGCTCAGAATATTAAATCCATTCCAGTTATACCTATCAGATAACCACTTTAAGATGTCTGTGTGTTTGCAGAACAGATACCGATGGCCACAGATAATTATCATTGACTTTCTTTCCATTACTAGGTATATAATGACTCTGGGATCAGTAGCATCTATATATTCCACTCTTTATATGTACACAGTCATTACTTTGTTAGTGAAAGGAATTCCATGTCACCGCCGAGGACAGGGACAACTAAATCAGTATTTCAATGCAAGGCCTTGGCACGCAGCATCCCAGCTGCCATGTCTGCTGTCTGAACCTGTTCACGTATGACCTAGTGGGCATAAGAATATAGAGTTCATTTCTAGGTTTTGGGTGGAGGGCTTATATCCTACTCGAGATACATTAAAGAGCCAAAAGTGTATTTTTATTAAAGACCTGAACTTTTGTACTTTCCGAAATGACCCTGATCAAGACGTGTAATGATGGACGGAAAGACCATTACTGGGAACAGTGGGATAGGAAAGTCTAGGACTGAGACACACTGTTCTGTACTCTTAGGAGATAGCAGAATCCTTTTATTACAGTGGCGATTTTTTTCCCAAGTTCTAATGTAGTAAGGAAACCACTTTAACTCGACAGCCGACTATAAATAGACAACATTGTTTTATGAAGACTGTTCTAAGAGATGCTGACAAGTGCTGACTACAAGAAGGTGACAATTATGTGTGTGGGTAAATAACGTCTTATTTCGATGGTTAACCTCTTCTATTGTCAGCATGGAGTCAGACTGATCGTTTGATGAACACTTAGGGTACTAAAAGGGCATCTCTAACTGAATGCTTGGATGAAAGATGAATGTGACAGATTTCTGTACACATGATAGAAGGGGCCCAGTGGAAAAAGTAAAAATTATGAACCATTCTGGGTAAGAAGTTCCCGGATCGTGTTTACCTACTTTCTGCCAAACCCTTATGGAAGTATAGTATATATAGTATAGTTGGTTCCCCCTACTTGGTTTGTTAATTCTGTGGTAGTATATTGGACTAGTGTATGTTCCCTCTACTGGTAAACTTGATCAACTTGATTCGAGACCTGTTCTTGACCTCCATGATAGATACAGTGGTTATCTTCTACTGTATGTATGGTAACCTACATTGGATGACCTATGAAGCACCTTTCATCCCAAGGGTAATTGATCCATTTTTCCCAATTGTTGCCTGTATTCAATTAGGGGATCATGGGGTATCAGAGAGACCTTGTAGCTGGGGACTAATGTTGTTAATCACATCCTTTACAGTACTATGTTAAATATTAAGCAGGTGTAGAAAAAATGCTGCAAAGCAAAAATGCTTTCGGAAATAGGCCCGGTTGACATTTTCACATGGGTTTCTGTTTGGGGAGTCCACTTGGGAACTCCCTGAATGGAAACCTAATCTGTATAAAAAAGTGGTTACCTTACCAAACCCGTGAACCCCATAGGCTATACTGGTGTCCATGTGGTTTCTGCTCAGTTTCCGCACGAAAAATGCGAAAGGAAACATGCTGCTTGCAGGGGAACAGAATGGCCCAAACACAGATGTGAACGGGCGATAGAGAAGCCAATAGTTTAAAAGGAAGTAAATGAAGAGTAGAGAGATCTAAATCCCATCAATATTTGGTGTGACCTTTTCCCTTTGGAGGAGGAGTCCTGGAAATGATGATATGACCCCCACAGAGCCTTGATCTCAACATTATCCAGTCTGTCTTGGAATACATGAAGAAACTGAAGGATCGGAGCAACCTATATACACAAAAGATCTGTGCTTAGTTCTCCAAGATGGCGGAAACAACTTCACTGTTGAGTTCCTTCTGTCCATTCCTAATTGTGCCATTTAGAGTAGTGGAATATTTTATATGGCAGACAAATGTTTAGGGCGCTCTCAGGATCCGGGGCCTGTTAGTGACTGCTATCTCTGCACCCCCTATACCTACGCCTCTCCTCATAGGCAAATGACAATAATCTGAGAAATGGACTTGGCACAGTCTACAGGTTCATTATGTTCTGACTGATGAAACCCCTGTAGGAAAAGCTTGAGAAGCTGTGATCTATAGGATGTTTCCTCACGTTGATGACCAAATGATCTTATGCAAGGTCTAGCTGATGATTAAAAGCTCAAGATCCAGAAACCAATGGGGGCATCCAATAGCACACAATGTCAGGAAACACAGAAAGGAGGGGGAACCGCTAAACTCCGGATAAAAGTGCGTCACAAAGTTGCTTTTATAAATATTCTCAAGGCTATAGGAGGTGAGAGGAGCTGAATCTTAGCAAGGGTTGGGCCCTTCCTCAAAGGACTGCTCGTCATCTCCAGAGTAAGGAAAGTGTCAAGAGAGGACTTCCTTCTATTCTTATGCTGCAGGAAGACATATTTCCAGTCAGCAAAACCTCTCAAAATAAAAATATTCCAAAGCAATCATCCACAAAAACCAAAGATACTTTTATTAGAAAACCATGTGGAAAGAATTCCCTCAACCCTGTAAGTGGATGTGATTCTCGGAGCTATCAGACATGTGTAAGTAATGGAAACAATACGTACTAATGTCCATGACCCCGGTGACTGGTACATGAGGTAACAAGCCAAGACGCTCCATAAAACTCTATACAGACACTATACTCTATATTGTATATGCTAAAAATGAAAGCTCTGAATTGGAGGAGGTAAATTATTACCACCAACAATATATATATATATATATATATATATATATATATATATATATATATATATATATATATATATATATATATATATACACACACACACACACACACACACATTCTGGAGCTGGAATGGCTATTTCATTAGGAAATTAGTGCATGTAAACTAACCTATTATTGTAAGATTTATTTTCCTCCAACTCTTTGCTTCCTTGAATAGTCACTGCTCCACTGATCCCAGCACAATTGGATTTTTTCCTCTAGCCCCCACCCTTCCTGAGCATATGTTAAAGGGGTTGTCCCATCACAAGGATCCTATCTATACTGCTTGTTAATGTGGATTTAAGACTTTTCCTAAATACATTGCTTCAGCAAAACTGCTTTGTTTGTCCACTATCTTACTTTATTCAATTCATTGTTGACACAGCCCTGACTTATCTGCTCAAAAGTCAAGTGATGTATCTGCTGCTCACAGGGGGGGAGGGAAGAGGGGCTAAGTGCACGGGAGCGAGCCTGTGTTTCTAGCTATTCCTGTGTCTACACCACGTGACCTAGCTTCCTGTTAGCAGATAGGGGAGAGGAGCTGCTTTCATTTCTGAACGTCTTCTGTTCTCCCAGTTATCAGGCTAGCTAATTCAATTGTGTTCATTATGGCAGAGACAGGCAGTCTCTGTATGTAACACAAAATGGAGTTGCTCCTGCCTGTACTTCATAGTCCAATATTGTGCATATAGTGTTATTTGAGGACCTTTGATGACATCACAGGCCCTTCAGCCGCCCCATAGGATCACGCTATGCGGTGGGCGGAGCTACACACTAATTTGGGGGCAGAGCTAAACGGCAGGTTGCATGTGAAACCCCGCCCACCAAATGACACAAGAAACCAGGAAGAAAGAATATATTACAGCAGTGAAGACTGGTGAGTATGTGACGTGGGCATACCCCTTTAATTAGGCATTGTACAGCCAGATAGGTGGTCCTGGTTTGGAGTAGGCAGTCTGGGACTGCCCACCTGACAGCACAGAGCCTAATTAGCATATCAGGTCATTAAAACAACAATACTTATTGCTCAGGAAGGGTGGGGGCTAGAGAAAAAACTCCAACTACACCTAAATCAGTGGAGCGGTGCCTATTGAAGGTTGCAAAGAATTGGAGCCAGAGAAAGTGGTTTGACGAGTGAAGTATAAAAAAATTATTTATACGGACCTCCATCAAGTCCCCGAAACTCCTGTTGCAATGCTTATGCAGTAAATGCTGACCTCTACTACTTGGTCTTGTCTTAACACACAGAAAATGCTAACCAATTACTTTTTTGCTGTGTTGAGATGGACCACCACCGGGAATCACAAGAGTTAATTATGACTTATTTTGTTTTTTAATGTCACTTTGAGCTTTTTTTTTTATTTAAAGTTGGTTTCTGGTCAGTCTGGAGTCTTGTCCTTTTTTGATGTGGTTCTATAAGGGCTAGTTCACACGTGAACTGCCCGCGCGGGTTTTGACAGAGAGAGAGACGTGGCGAGCCACGTCTCTCTCTTGTCAAAACCCGCCCGCCGCGACCATCGCTGTCGCGGCTTAACCCTCTGCTGTCGGCTCAAATGAATGAGCCGACATAGGAGGGAGCTGCCGGGGGCTTCCTGCAGCCTGCGCGGCTTCCGCCTGAAGAAAGGACATGTCCTTTCTTTTCGCCGCTAGCAGCAGCTCGCCGCTAGCGGAGAACAGAAGCCCGGCGGTCTCCATAGACCACCATTATAAGGGGAGGTTTTGGACGCGAAATCCGCTGTCAAAAACCTCCCCTTATACTCACGTGTGAACTAGCCCTTAGGATGAGTTTGCTGTATTGTTGGTCAAAAATACAACCAGTTGATTTATAAGCATTATATCTATGTTCTTATGATCTTCCCTGTATACACTTGCCGTTATTTGCGAATAAAGGATGTGATGTGGGTTACGCCTATCCGCTTGATCAAGGGTAGACGCATCAAAGTTACCCCCAGAAAGGAATATATTTGTCTTATATAGGCAAATATGCCCTGATCTGGGAGATAGCTCCAAATGAAGATCTCAGCATCATCCAGTCTGTCTGGGTGTTAGGGAATTGCTAGGACAGCAATTCCCCTGTAGCTGCTGGAAACCCTGGAGAAAGGGGCACAAGAGACAATGAGCCCTAAGCTGAAGCCCCCCACTGTCCCTTCCTCTTGCTAGTCCTATCCTACGTAATAGGTGGCAACTTGAAGACGATCCCTTCCTATGTACGTGAATCACAAAACACAGACAAGACAAACAACAACAAAGGGAGGTCAGCTAGCCAGGATGACCACGAGTGGCCATCATTACTTTAAGAAATGAAGGTCAGTCAGTCCGAAAAATTGGGAAAATTTGAAAGTGTCCCTAAGTGCAGTTGCAAAAACCATCAAGCACTACCAAGAAACTGGCTCGCATGAGGACTGCCCCGGGAAAGGAAGACCAAGAGTCACCTCTGCTGCGGAGGATAAGTTCATCCCAGTCACCAGCCTCAGAAATCGCAGGTTAACAGCAGCTCAGATTAGAGACCAGGTCAATGGCACACAGAGCTCTAGCAGCAGACACATCTCTACAACAACTGCTAAGAGGAGACTTTGTGCAGCCGCAGGCCTTCATGGTAAAATAGCTGCTAGAAAACCACTGCTAAGGACCGGCAACAAGCAGAAGAGACTTGTTTGGGCTAAAGAACTCAAGGAATGGACATTAGACCAGTGGAAATCTGTGCTTTGGTCTGATGAGTCCAAATGTGAGATCTTTGGTTCCAACCACCGTGTCTTTGTGCGACGCAGAAAAGGTGAACAGATGGAGTCTACATGCCTGGTTCCCACCGTGAAGCATGGAGGAGGACGTGTGATGGTGTGGGGGGTGCTTTGCTGGTGACATTGTTGGGGATTTATTCAAAGTTGAAGGCATACTGAACCAGCATGGCTACCACAGCATCTTGCAGCCGCATGCTATTCCATCCGGTTTGTGTTTAGTTGGACCATCTTTTATTTTTCAACAGGACAATGACCCCAAACACCTTCAGGCTGTGTAAGAGTTATTTGACCAAGAAGGAGAATGATGGGGTGCAAAAGGTGGCTACTTTGAAGAACCGAGAATATAAGACAGATTTTCAGTTGTTTCACACTTTTTTGTTAAGTATATAATTCCACATGTGGTAATTTATAGTTTTGATGCCTTCAGTGTGAATCTACAATTTTCATAGTCATGACAATACAGAAAACTCTGAATGAGAAGGTGTGTCCAAACTTTTGGTCTGTACTATAAGTGCGGAGTTTGTTAAAGTACAGCCAGTATTAGACTTTATCACCTGTTAGTTGTGTATCTATACATCTGTGATCTTTAATAGGGTAATATTTTTGTCAATCTATATTTTATTGCTGCCTCCTTATCATGAGTAAGTGTTCCTCAATATGTCTCTAACAGATTTTTCATCCTGTACGTGTGAGATCCAAATTTAGTAATTGATCTATCGCCACCAACTGTTTTTATTTACAGTCCTATGAAAAAGTTTGGGCACCCCTATTAATCTTAATCATTTTTAGTTCTAAATATTTTGGTATTTGCAACAGCCATTTCAGTTTGATATATCTAATAACTGATGGACACAGTAATATTTCAGGATTGAAATGAGGTTTATTGTACTAACAGAAAATGTGCAATATGCATTAAACCAAAATTTGACCGGTGCAAAAGTATGGGCACCTCAACAGAAAAGTGACATTAATATTTAATAGATCCTCCTTTTGCAAAGATAACAGCCTCTAGTCGCTTCCTGTAGCTTTTAATCAGTTCCTGGATCCTGGATAAAGGTATTTTGGACAAACAATTCAAGTTCAGTTAAGTTAGATGGTCGCCGAGCATGGACAGCCCACTTCAAATCATCCCACAGATGTTCAATGATATTCAGGTCTGGGGACTGGGATGGCCATTCCAGAACATTGTACTTGTTCCTCTGCATGAATGCCTGAGGATTTGGAGCGGTGTTTTGGATCATTGTCTTGCTGAAATATCCATCCCCGGCGTAACTTCAACTTCGTCACTGATTCTTGAACATTATTCTCAAGAATCTGCTGATACTGAGTGGAATCCATGCGACTCTCAACTTTAACAAGATTCCCGATGCCGGCATTGGCCACACAGCCCCAAAGCATGATGGAACCTCCACCAAATTTTACAGTGGGTAGCATGTGTTTTTCTTGGAATGCTGTTTCTTTTTGGACGCCATGCATAACGCCTTTTTTTATAACCAAACAACTCAATTTTTGTTTCCAAAATGAAGCTGCCTTGTCCAAATGTGCTTTTTCATACCTCAGGCAACTCTATTTGTGGCGTACGTGCAGAAACGGCTTCTTTCTCATCACTCTCCCATACAGCTTCTATTTGTGCAAAGTGCGCTGTATAGTTGACCGATGCACAGTGACACCATCTGCAGCAAGATGATGCTGCAGCTCTTTGGAGGTGGTCTGTGGATTGTCCTTGACTGTTCTCACCATTCTTCTTCTCTGCCTTTCAGATATTTTTCTTGGCCTGCCACTTCTGGGCTTAACAAGAACTGTCCCTGTGGTCTTCCATTTCCTTACCATGTTCCTCACAGTGGAAACTGACAGGTTAAATCTCTGAGACAGCTTTTTGTATCCTTCCGCTGAACAACTATGTTGAACAATCTTTGTTTTCAGATCATTTGAGAGTTGTTTTGAGTAGCCCATGATGCCACTCTTCAGAGGAGATTCAAATAGTAGAACAACTTGCAATTGGCCACCTTAAATACCTTTTCTCATGATTGGATACATCTGGCTATGAAGTTCAAAGCTCACTGAGGTTACAAAACCAATTTTGTGCTTCAGTAAGTCAGTAAAAAGTAGTTAGGAGTATTCAAATCAATAAAATGATAAGGGTGCCCATACTTTTGCACCGGTCAAATTTTGGTTTAATGCATATTGCACATTTTCTGTTAGTACAATAAACCTCATTTCAATCCTGAAATATTACTGTGTCCATCAGTTATTAGATATATCAGACTGAAATGGCTGTTGCAAACACCAAAATATTTAGAACTAAAAATGATTAAGATTAATAGGGGTGCCCAAACTTTTTCATAGGACTGTATATTACTAACAAGAAAGGATTTTTTTGTGTTCAGGCCGCTTGAATGCATTCATTTAAAAAGCGGAATTAATGGAATTGTTGTTGTTTTGTTTTAATTCTTAGAAAGGTTTCAATATCATGAATAGATTAACAAGTAGAAAAAGTTTAACAAGGACCTTTCACCAGCTCTACCAGCTCCAGTTTTTAGTCTGTTAATAGGCGCCCTTCCACTCAGTGGCGGATCCAGGGTTTGCGGGGCCCTGGGCAATTGACTTTGGCGGGGCCCTACTGACTGGGGGGTCTTGCACTTCTAACCTGTACTTCCCAACTGTTGAAGACTAGAAAGAGGGAACAAAACGTGCGTCGCGCGCAGCTCGCCGCAGCAAATTAGGCCCCGCCCACTTTTATGTTGACTCCACCCATTCTCATTCAATTTTCATGTGATTCCACACAGTATAATCCTCCTACAGTCACCCGTAAATTATATGTCCCCCCTCCATCTCTCCCCCATTTTCATATACACCCTTCATCTACCCCTAGTTTCATGTCCCCCCCTCTATCTCTGTCCCCAGTTTCATGCCATTCTCCCCCTTTATCTGCCCACAGTTTCATTTCCCCCCGTCTCTGCCCCAGTGTCATGCCGTTCTCCCCCCTTCATCTGCCCCAGTGTCATGCCGTTCTCCCCCCTTCATCTGCCCCAATGTCATGCCATTCTCCCCCCTTCATCTGCCCCAGTGTCATGCCATCCCCCTTCATCTGCTTCAGTGTCATGCCGTTCTCCCCCCCTTCATTTGCCCCAGTGTCATGCCGTTCTCCCCCCTTCATCTGCCCCAGTGTCATGCCATTCTCCCCCCTTCATCTGCCCCAGTGTCATGCCATTCTCCCCCCTTCATCTGCCCCAGTGTCATGCTGTTCTCTCCCCCTTCATTTGCCCCAGTGTCATGCTGTTCTCCCCCCTTCATCTGCCCTAGTGTCATGCCATTCTCCCCCCTTCATCTGCCCCAGTGTCATGCCATTCTCCCCCCTTCATCTGCCCCAGTGTCATGCCGTTCTCCCCCCTTCATCTGCCCCAGTGTCATGCTGTTCTCCCCCTTCATCTGCCCCAGTGTCATGCCATTCTCCCCCCTTCATCTGCCCCAGTGTCATGCCGTTCTCCCCCTCCATCTGCCCCAGTGTCATGCTGTTCTCCCCCCTTCATCTGCCCCAGTGTCATGCTGTTCTCCCCCCTTCATCTGCCCCAGTGTCATGCCGTTCTCCCCCCTCCATCTGCCCCAGTGTCATGCCGTTCTCCCCCCTTCATCTGCCCCAGTGTCATGCCGTTCTCCCCCCTTCATCTGCCCCACTGTCATGCTGTTCTCCCCCCCTTCATCTGTCCCAGTGCCATGCCGTTCTCCCCCTTCCATCTGTCCCAGTGCCATGCCGTTCTCCCCCTTCCAACACACACACACACACAAACACACTCACCTTTCCTCGTTCCCTCGCAGCTCTCTCCCTCATACACATATTGTAGCCGCGATGTGATGACGTCATCACATCGCGGCTACAAATGCCGGGGCTCAGCATTAAAGCAGGAGCTGAGCTGTGACAGCTCCTGCTTTAAACGCCTATGTTTTCAGCTCAGGACGCTGATGAGCTGAATACATAGGCGTTTAAAGCAGGAGCTGTCAGCTCCTGCTTTAACACTGAGCTTAGTTGGAATCGGGACATGCCGACCGGGACCATTTTGTTAGGTCCCGGCCGCACCGCGGGGCCCCGGGCGGCTGCCCGGCTCGCCCGGCCCTGGATCCGCCCCTGCTTCCACTGATTCCAGCACAATTGGAATTTTTTTCTCTAGCCCCCACCATTCCTGAGCATCTGATATGCTATTTAGGCTCTGCACTGTCAAGTGGAGCGTATCAGGCAGGGCCGTGATTTAGAGCTCCAATCAGAGGCAGCCAGTGTCAGCGCTCAGAATCACACTCGTTGTCTGCTCCTGCCTGACTCCGCCCTCCTGACAGTACAGAGTCTAAATAGCACATCTGGTACTTAAGTGCATAAATCACACATAAAATGAGTACCCAGATTTGCCTGCTCTACCAGTAAGTAGCCTTCTCAATGTTTCGGGAGAGATGGCAAGTATGTCGTAAACTGGGTGGGACCCCCAACCTTTGAATGGGGCCTGTAACATGCCCAAATTTGGTCGAATTGTTTCCAAAAAATTGTGACAATTGTCAACTATGGCATAGGTTTATATTGGTGGTGGTTATGACCATTGCTGTTAGGTGTTAATGTGATAGTATTTACCAGAATATGGTTAGGTCACATGTTGACTGCAGGTAGACATGGCGATATTGAGGTCTCTCAACTCCGACTACAACTCCACTCAAAACCGACACAGACTACCGTAACTCTACAACGTGGAGAGGGGAGAGTGGTCAAAGGTCTAAAGAGAATGGAGACTAGAGGCAGGGCATGAACTGGCAAGAGGAATTGGGCTGAAGTGTGACCTAAGCATGGTATAATCTACAGGTAATATAGGAAGCAGCCACCAAGTGAGTGCAGGTATCAAGGTCTATGCAAGAAACAAAACTGGTACTGTATAGAGTATTGCTTGCACAGCTTAACGACTGATCCACTGCAGGCTGCTCATCAACAAAAAGGCTTACTGCCATTGCCATTAAAAAATTTGTGCCATTAAACATTTCTACCTCATTGAAGTAACCTCCAAGAGACTGTGCCTCTATGTAGTAATCTCCAAAAGATGCTGCCGTATTTTAATAACCACCAAGTGTTGTACAAGAACTGTATACACCAAGCTAGTACTATATAGGTGCTGGTCATATCGGTGCTTCACCATTAATCTGCTGGAGTAAACAACCAAAGCCCTTTCATCTTGCCATCCCTACCAATTACATATAGATGATATAACCTCAGTATCAGTTTGTCCTGTGACTCCCAAGGACCCCATTCTGATACTGACGAAAGTATTGCAGGGCACCTTTCTGTGAACAAAGCCTGAAGGTATTGTAGCATAATGAAATAGTAAGATTAACTCTGCAGACACTGAGGGGTTAACAGAAGGAAACCCATAGTAAAAAGTTTTGGAAATGGACGATTAAAAATACAAATATGAACCAAAATAGGAGGCCCAGATGTACTTAATGGAAGGACATTTCCTGCCTTGTTATCATCTGACGCTCATTATACGCTGAGGTCCGAGCATCCGGCTGATAATTTTACCAACAGTGAGCTCAGTGTTAGACGGGAAAGAATAAAAGCCTGTAATGCAAAGTTAGACTGGACGCTCTTAAAGGGGAACCGCAGGATTTTTATGTAACCGTGACTTCCTAGCTAAAACACCCATGAAGTCTAGATTACAAGGACCGTAGCATTTTACTATTTTAATGCAGATTTTTCATATTTTGCCACAAAAACACATGCGAGGAGGATTTATGAAGACCATAGTTTAGTATGCTGGTCTTGATATCCCTTGCATCGTTAGAGGATGCGCTTAATGTAGGCCTCATCATAAATCAGACACATCCTCTAGTGGGGACATGTGGACATACACCTGTCCTGGAGAGGAGTTAGGCTAAGTTCAGATGAAGTATTTTGGATCGGAATTTGACGCAGAGGCCGCCTCAGGTTCTGGTCCAAAATACGGGGCAGCCGCGACTGGATGCCAGTGCAGTATACTGCGATCCGGATTAGGCCCAAATGAATGGGCCTAGTCAGGAGTGTCTTCAAGCGGATTCATTGAGGAGCATTGATTTCAATGTGAGACGTGTTTTTGGTCAGGATTTTGAGGGGAATATGGCCTCAAAATCCTGACCAAAATACCCTGTATGAACTCAGCCTCAGGGGTCATAAATGGCCGCAGGTTCTGCCTGAGGTGGTGCCCAGCGTTCTTTAGAAGCCATGGGTCTATCAATAGGGTTTCTTAAACAGTTAGTCTGACAGCATTTATAGTCTAAACCTAGAGCAGTCAAATGACACCATCGACTGAAAGACGACAATCATAGACTCATTTTGCAAGATGACGTTCATTGGACACTGGATTAGATATATACCTATATGGCCAATGTAAGAGTGTCCCACCAGCGTACCAGAGCGTGCTCCAGTGAACACAGTAATGGTTCAGTAAATGCCACCCAAAGTTGAAGAGTACTATTATCTATTTCCATTTTAGCTGATGGGCCCCAGGAATCTCAGTCTGACATGGTATCTGCCCCTCTTCCTCCTTCTGGGTCAATTCTAAATTTACAACCTGCTGCTTTGGAATATAGAAAGACCTCCCTTTTATTTAAAGGGATCCTATCATTCAGTCGACATTTTTTCTAAGTACCACATTGGAATAGCCTTAAGAAAGGATATTCTTCTCCTACCTTTCGTTGTCTTTTCCATGCCACCGTTCGCCTACAATCCCGGTTCTTGTCGGTATGTAAATTAACTCTCTCGCAGCACTGGGGGTGGGCCCCAGTGCTCAGACAGCAGTGGGGGCGTCCCCAATGCTGCGAGAGAAATTTCTCCAGCGACGTTTCCATCTTCGTCAGGAACGGCCTTTTCATTCTCTTCTTCTGGTGGTGTCTTCTTACTTCTAGGCCTCGGGCCTTGGGCAGAGCAGACTGCGCATGCCCACAGGCCCCGAGAAAATGGCCGCTTACAATACTATGCAAGCAGCCATTTTCCTGTGGCCTATGGAGATGGCCAGTCTGCTCTGCTCAAGGCCGGAGGCCTTAGAAGTTACAAGCCACCGCCGGAAGAAGAGGCTGAAGATGACGCTGCTGAAGAAGAGGAGGCGGCTCTGGAGAGAGTTCTCTCGCGGCATTGAGGATGCCCCCAGTGTTGTCTGAGCGCTGGGACCCGCCCCCAGTGCTACGAGAGAGCTAATTTACATACCGACAAGAAGCGGTAGGCGAACGGCGACACCGAGAAGACAACGAAAGGTAGGAGAAGAATAGCCTTTCTTAAGGCTATTCCTGCATGGTACTTAGAAAAAATATCGTCTGAATGATAGGATCCCTTTAACAGGAAGAGGATTGGATTTTGTCACTTGACTTACCAACAAAGACGTTCCCACTGTGGCTTTGCATCAGAGGTGAGAAACAGCAAATTGTGTATTGAACATGGTTCTTGGGGAAAATAGACAGGCCGATGGAGTCGGAGTTGGAATCGTAGAGAAAGACTCCGTTTTGGGTGGCGTCAGAATGAACCTATTGACTCTGGTTTCAAAATAAAATATTTTACTACTGCAAATTATAATATACAATTATCAAATTTGTATAATTAATTAGATGTATATGTTATTACATATTTACCTTCGTAGGAATTCAATTGCTGGCTTTTTTTTGGAAGTTTGAGGAGGGTTACTGCTTCTGTGTGTCCATGGCTGTGAAGAGGAGACTGAACAGCCCTAAGAATACAGGTTGGACATACAAACTCCTTGCAGATGTCAGTGGGGTTCGAACCCACTGCTGAAAGTATTAGTACTTCCTACTGTCCCACCGTCCTGCCCCAGGAAACAGATGACTCAGGATGAGCAGTGCTATAGGTCCAGGAGTGAACAACTCTTTATTTTACTTATGGGAAGTCTCCAGGAAACGGCAAATAAATCAGATGTGGATTTTTATGTAAACTACAAACGGAATTGAAAGATGAAAATGCAAATGTATCTGAATATTTAACAAGGCTTCCTACAGGTTGTACTGCGCATCTAAGGATTGAGTTACCAATCTGCAAAGACATAATATTATATATTCTCCTTGCACAGGGCCGCTCATCCCTGGTTGTATACCAGTACTCTTGGGTAATCACTATATGTTCACATAACTTCAATTGGCTAAAAATCTCATCTGCATTTTACTGCATTCTCTGTTTAGTCTGAGCTTCTATATTGCCAGCTTGGGACTCACGAAACATCACTACTTCACCGAAACTCTAACTTCAGCGTGATGTAAAAAAAAAAAACCTCAGACATATCTTTTGTTTCAGCCGTTGAAATCTACATAAAAAGTTGAGTAAATTTGTTTTGCTTCTTTTCAACTTTTCTTCATGTTTTTTATCCTCCGTTGACACGTAAAGCTGGATAGTGAATGCTTTGAATGTGAAAGGATAAAAAACATCAAGTGATATCAACATCAAGGATAAAAACATCAACAAATAGCAAATAAGGCAAAGTTTTCTCCTCACTAATTTATGTTGAGTTTTGTTCACGCTAAATAGATAGAAAATGAGCTGTCGGATCCATGAAATATTTTATGCAAAGGATAGTGTAAGTATTAGGGAGCGTTCACACTACCGTCGGTGTCTGACAGGTAGTGTCCGCTGCTAATGTCCGTTCAAAATCTTGCACGGCCACTAACATCAGACACCAGCTGTGTCCGTGACATTTTGCATTCATTTAAATGGCAATCGGGTGCGTTGTTTTACACTCCGTGCCTGTCCTTAAGTGTCCGTTCCTAAAGATGTCCGACTTTTCAAGCGGACAGAAAAAACCTACATGTCGGGTTTTGCTGTCCGCTTGAAAAGTCGGACATCTTTAGGAACGGACACTTAAGGACAGGCACGGAGTGTAAAACAACGCACCCGATCTCCATTTAAATGAATACAAAATGTCACGGACACAGGTAGTGTCCGATGCTAGTCTCCGCGTGAGATTGTGAACGGAAATTAGCAGTGGACACTAGCTGGCGGACACCGACAGTAGTGTGAACGCCCTCTTACACCAATAAAAAGCAACAGAAAGCTGATGGAACGGAGCCTATATGATGTCAATGGACGGCACAAAAATGTTATTGATATCATTGGGGGATCAATGGAAATGTTTGGGTCCTTTTTTTAACCCCTTGAGAACACAGTGATTTCCCTTTTCTCGTATTTCTATATTCTTTTCTTTATAACTTCTTTATTTTCATTTGATATAGGTGTATGAGGGGTTTCCAACTCTGTCTGTAAAGGTTCTGCAGCGGCAGGATAAAGCACATGCCTCCCCATAAATCAGATGCGCCCTCCGCCAGGTCATGTGCCTGCCCTGATATCTATGCCAGCTTGCAGTAAACTGGTGTTTATGATGATAAAAATGGAACGGTCAGTGGCCCAGTTCACTCCAAGGCATGTCTTATTTCAAGAAAGTGGCGTAAGAGAGCAAAAAATTTCATTTTATGTGCAAAAACACAACAGAAAACCTTAATAAATGGCATGGTAAATCTACAGCATTGTATTTTCTAATGGCATGATTCAATATTTTGGGGCTAAAGCCCCATGTGCAATCCTACAACAAGATAGCAATGCGGGAAAAACCACAGCAGCAACGCAACCCAGTTCTTCCCACAGCGGTTTTGCTAGGGAATTGCTAGGACAGCAATTCCCCAGTAGCTGCTGGAAACCCTGGGAAGGGGCACAAGAGACAGTGAGCCCTAAGCTGAAAGCCCTCACTGTCCCTTCCTGCTTACCTGGTCCTATCCTACGTAATAGGCGGCAACTTGGAGATGATCCCTTCCTATATACGTGACACACAAAACGCAGACAAGACAAACAATAACAAGGGAGGTCAGCTAGCCAGGGTTCAGTAACAGTCAAGCAATGCAGTGCCAAATCAAAGTCCACAAGAATAGTTTATAGGGAAAGCCAGAGGTCAGGATTAAGAATACAGGTAACTAAACAGCAAGAGAAAGCCAGCAAGCATGAGGCAATAGCAAGCACTAAAGTGAATGTGAGCCAAGAATAAATGGGGAGGAAGAACCCGCCCTGGACCTGATAGGAAGGCAGGCTGTGGTGGAAAATCAATTATCAAACTAGAGCCATGTTCACACAGTGCAACCGAAAACTCTAAGCAAAGAATGAAACTGCACACGCCTCCTGCACCGCAGCATACGAGCAGAGAGTGGCACAGTGACCCGAACAGGCAGAGATGTTACAGCTTTAGACAGAAAGTTAGTTTCTTCTGCGGACTTTCTGTTTCAATTATATGTATGGGGAAACCGCTGGCATTTCTGTAGGTATAATTCATATACTGCGATTTCCAAAAAGCGTCAGTTTTGGAAATCATGGTGTGTCCACAGCACGGTTTTTACCACAAAGTGGCCATGGGATTCGCTAGAATCCCATCCATTTTCCTTTGGGGAGGAAAAGGGCAGGACGGCGCTCACAGGTCCAATAGATTTTATTAATAAGAAGAATTGCACAACGCAAACAATCACAGCGTTTCGGGCTGGACGCCCTTTCTCAAGTGCGTATCTAATTAAAAACACACAAATCCATATATAAAGTAACATATAGAATCTATAACATATAAAATCACAAACAGTTAAAATTGTAATGTTGCCAAACTCAGATATAACACTTCAAAGCTGATATACAACATAAAGATATATTAAAAAAAAAAAAAAAAATGCCAAAACTCTCCTGTGGCATTTCTGCCGCGGGCAAATCGCAGCACTTACACCACGTGGGACCCTGGCCTTAGAATGAATAAATATTAGCTTTATATTGCCATATTCTGACATCTACATAGTCAAAAGCCAAGGCATTTTTCCAGTGGGGGAAGCTGTAGTCTTATTGATATCATTATAAGTTACTAGAGATGAGCAAGTACTGTTCGGATCAGCCGATCCGAACAGCACGCTCGCATAGAAATGAATGGACGTAGCTGGCACGCGGGGGGTTAAGCGGCTGGTCGCCATCAAAGCGGAAGTACCAGGTGCATCCATTCATTTCTATGGAGCGTGCTGTTCGGATCGGCTGATCCGAACAGTACTCGCTCATCTCTATAAGTTACATAGCAATTAAATTTTTTATTCCATTTTTTGAGGGTAAGAAGTGATGAAAATAACAGTGATTTGGGCATGGTGTTTTTCATTCTGCTCATTTTGCAAAGTTAACATTTTTAATTTAATAATGATGGAATTTTTAGACGCAGTGACACCAATAAAATAGATAGATAGATACAGTCCTATGAAAAAGTTTGGGCACCCCTATTAATCTTAATCATTTTTAGTTCTAAATATTTTGGTGTTTGCAACAGCCATTTCAGTTTGATATATCTAATAACTGATGGACACAGTAATATTTCAGGATTGAAATGAGGTTTATTGTACTAACAGAAAATGCGCAATATGCATTAAACCAAAATTTGACCGGTGCAAAAGTATGGGCACCTCAACAGAAAAGTGACATTAATATTTAGTACATCCTCCTTTTGCAAAGATAACAGCCTCTAGTCGCTTCCTGTAGCTTTTAATCAGTTCCTGGATCCTGGATAAAGGTATTTTGGACAAACAATTCAAGTTCAGTTAAGTTAGATGGTCGCCGAGCATGGACAGCCCGCTTCAAATCATCCCACAGATGTTCAATGATATTCAGGTCTGGGGACTGGGATGGCCATTCCAGAACATTGTAATTGTTCCTCTGCATGAATGCCTGAGGATTTGGAGCGGTGTTTTGGATCATTGTCTTGCTGAAATATCCATCCCCGGCGTAACTTCAACTTCGTCACTGATTCTTGAACATTATTCTCAAGAATCTGCTGATACTGAGTGGAATCCATGCGACCCTCAACTTTAACAAGATTCCCGATGCCGGCATTGGCCACACAGCCCCAAAGCATGATGGAACCTCCACCAAATTTTACAGTGGGTAGCATGTGTTTTTCTTGGAATGCTGTTTCTTTTTGGACGCCATGCATAACGCCTTTTTTTATAACCAAACAACTCAATTTTTGTTTCCAAAATGAAGCTGCCTTGTCCAAATGTGCTTTTTCATACCTCAGGCAACTCTATTTGTGGCGTACGTGCAGAAACGGCTTCTTTCTCATCACTCTCCCATACAGCTTCTCCTTGTGCAAAGTGCGCTGTATAGTTGACCGATGCACAGTGACACCATCTGCAGCAAGATGATGCTGCAGCTCTTTGGAGGTGGTCTGTGGATTGTCCTTGACTGTTCTCACCATTCTTCTTCTCTGCCTTTCTGATATTTTTCTTGGCCTGCCACTTCTGGGCTTAACAAGAACTGTCCCTGTGGTCTTCCATTTCCTTACTATGTTCCTCACAGTGGAAACTGACAGGTTAAATCTCTGAGACAACGTTTTGTATCCTTCCCCTGAACAACTATGTTGAACAATCTTTGTTTTCAGATCATTTGAGAGCGGGCTGTCCATGCTCGGCGACCATCAAACTTAACTGAACTTGAATTGTTTTGTAGAAAGAAATGGTCCAAAATACCTTCATCCAGGATCCAGGAACTGATTAAAAGCTACAGGAAGCGACTAGAGGCTGTTATCTTTGCAAAAGGAGGATGTACTAAATATTAATGTCACTTTTCTGTTGAGGTGCCCATATTTTTGCACCGGTCAAATTTTGGTTTAATGCATATTGCGCATTTTCTGTTAGTACAATAAACCTCATTTCAATCCTGAAATATTACTGTGTCCATCAGTTATTAGATATATCAAACTGAAATGGCTGTTGCAAACACCAAAATATTTAGAACTAAAAATGATTAAGATTAATAGGGGTGCCCAAACTTTTTCATAGGACTATAGATAGATAGATAGATAGATAGATAGATAGATAGATAGATAGATAGACAAAGACAGACAGAGAGATAGATTATAGATAGATAGACAGACAGACAGACAGACAGACAGACAGACAGACAGATAGATAGATAGATAGATAGATCATAGATAGATAGATAGATAGATAGATAGATAGATGATAGTAGATAGATATGAGATAGATAGATAGATAGATAGATAGATAGATAGATAGATGATAGTAGATAGATAGATAGATAGATAGATAGATAGATAGATAGATAGACAGATCTAAAAATGGGAAAGAGGGATTATATTTTTCAATTTCTTTAAAATAAAATATTTTAAATACCTTTTCTTTACATCTATGTTTAGAAGCAAGCATATGACATTAAAATGTACCATTTCCAGAGATATCACCAGTTGATAACACAGTGGGGTTTGGGGAGTAACTGCATATCAATATGTGACTATAATTGGAGCTTCAGCTAGGGCTAGAGCTACGAATCCAATCTTTCATATGACACCAAAGCACTGTTCTAAGTATTATAATGCCCGAAATGTAATGTTTGAAGTGACCCCTCCAGCCTCAGCTTTGCTGCTTTATTTAAGAGCCGTATACCTGTACTCCAATGTGAAGCAATATATAGCTCTCAATAATGAAACTAAGGAAAGAGTGAATAAGGGCAGGATCTCTCAGAAAGGAGTCAAAAAGTATATTACAATATTTTTAATGACACAAATACTGCCAGAAAAGCAGAAGCTGTTGGAAAGTTGAGACTTTAATCATTCCATTAGGTCACTGCCGTTGTAAACTCACAGCTAACTTCACAAGAGAACATTGTAATTCATCTCTAGAATGAAGCTTAGATTAAACCTCTCAACATGATCCAAATAAACATCTCGGTTCTTGTAATTATAATGGATTAATTTTTAATGAATCATCTTTCTATCAGAACTACCCACATGGGATCTATGTCCTTTGTTGAACTATGCTCTAAAATGCTGCAGCGTTTTAGAAAAAACAAAGTCGTAAAAAAAACAGTCGGCCTATGCAAGTGAATGCAGCAGGGGGCAGAAACGAGTACTCAGTAGTTTACTCAGGACTGCCTGGTGCCCCAATCACCGGTGTACAAAAGTACTTGTAAACCGGTCAAAAATTAGGCCTGCAAATCTACTCCCAAAAGGACCCCACTGTCAAATGGGTTGTTTTACGTTGCTAAAGGATATAGGAGCTACTTGAACTGGTTCATATCTTCATGCATGCAGAGTCATAACTTAAAGCTCCTGGGCCCCATTGCAAAATCTGTAACCTCTGTTAGATTTTATGTGACAGAGAAACTGTTGTCCCTCACCGAGATCCAGGACCCAAAAGCAGCTTCTGCCACTGAACCCCCTATAGCTACACCCCTGTATACATGATATGCAAGCAGTAGCTCAACAAAGTCACTGCATCTTAGCTTCCAGTCAAGTGAAATGGAGTCAATCTGCAGTAACTGGTTTGGCCTACGAGCAAAAAATGGCGCTGTCTGCTTCTGGTGACCATTCTCTGCGTTCCAGCTGCTGAGAACAGCCAATTGGTGGGGGTGCCTTTTGTTGGACCCCCACCAATTTAATATTGGTGACCTATACTTAGAATACAAGCTAAATGACAGACTTTGCATTGGACATTAAACTGCTGCAGTTTCTTACGTTACAAGAGCTGGACCTGTTTCAGGTTGTTGCTTCTGCTTTTGTCAGCTGTTGTCAAGTGATCCTGGTATCTGAGTAAATTTCACTTGATCTAATTAGAGATGAGCGAACACTAAAATGTTCGAGGTTCGAAATTCGATTCGAACAGCCGCTCAATGTTCGTGTGTTCGAACGGGTTTCGAACCCCATTATAGTCTATGGGGAACAGATACTCGTTAAGGGGGAAACCCAAATCCGTGTCTGGAGGGTCACCAAGTCCACTATGACACCCCAGGAAATGATGCCAACACCTCTGGAATGACACTGGGACAGCAGGGGAAGCATGTCTGGGGGCATCTAACACACCAAAGACCCTCTATTACCCCAACATCACAGCCTAACAACTACACACTTTACACACTCAATACCACCTCTCTGACAGTAGGAAAACACCTTGAAACATGTGTATTTGGCACTTGCAGTGAGGAGAGCTTGTCACCAGCAGTGAATTTGGCCCTTGTAGTAAGTTGAGGTTGGCACCAACATTTGTTTTGAAAATCAGGGTGGATTGAGCCTCTAACCAGCAGAGTTTGGGCAAATTCATGGTGGAGGGAGCCTCTAAAAACCCCAGTTTGGACCAATTCATGGTGGAGGGAGCCTCTAACCAGCCCAGTTTGGGCAAATTCATGGTGGAGGGAGCCTCTAAAAAACCCAGTTTGGACCAATTCATGGTGGAGGGAGCCTCTAACCAGCCCAGTTTGGGCAAATTCATGGTGGAGGGAGCCTCTAACCAGCCCAGTTTGGACCAATTAATGGTGGAGGGAGCCTCTAACCAGCCCAGTTTGGACCAATTAATGGTGGAGGGAGCCTCTAAAAAACCCAGTTTGGACCAATTCATGGTGGAGGGAGCCTCTAAACAGCCCAGTTTGGGCAAATTCATGGTGGAGGGAGCCTCTAAAAAACCCAGTTTGGACCAATTCATGGTGGAGGGAGCCTCTAACCAGCCCAGTTTGGACCAATTAATGGTGGAGGGAGCCTCTAAACAGCCAAGTTTGGACCAATTCATGGTGGAGGGAGCCTCTAAAAAACCCAGTTTGGACCAATTCATGGTGGAGGGAGCCTCTAAACAGCCCAGTTTGGGCAAATTCATGGTGGAGGGAGCCTCTAAAAAACCCAGTTTGGACCAATTCATGGTGGAGGGAGCCTCTAACCAGCCCAGTTTGGACCAATTAATGGTGGAGGGAGCCTCTAAACAGCCAAGTTTGGACCAATTCATGGTGGAGGGAGCCTCTAAAAACCCCAGTTTGGACCAATTCATGGTGGAGGGAGCCTCTAACCAGCCCAGTTTGGACCAATTAATGGTGGAGGGAGCCTCTAACCACCCCAGTTTGGACCAATTCATGGTGGAGGGAGCCTCTAACCAGCCCAGTTTGGGCAAATTCATGGTGGAGGGAGCCTCTAAACAGCCCAGTTTGGGCAAATTCATGGTGGAGGGAGCCTCTAACCAGCCCAGTTTGGACCAATTAATGGTGGAGGGAGCCTCTAACCAGCCCAGTTTGGACCAATTAATGGTGGAGGGAGCCTCTAACCACCCCAGTTTGGACCAATTCATGGTGGAGGGAGCCTCTAAACAGCCAAGTTTGGACCAATTCATGGTGGAGGGAGCCTCTAAAAACCCCAGTTTGGACCAATTCATGGTGGAGGGAGCCTCTAACCAGCCCAGTTTGGGCAAATTCATGGTGGAGGGAGCCTCTAAACAGCCCAGTTTGGGCAAATTCATGGTGGAGGGAGCCTCTAACCAGCCCAGTTTGGACCAATTAATGGTGGAGGGAGCCTCTAACCAGCCCAGTTTGGACCAATTAATGGTGGAGGGAGCCTCTAACCACCCCAGTTTGGACCAATTCATGGTGGAGGGAGCCTCTAAAAACCCCAGTTTGGACCAATTCATGGTGGAGGGAGCCTCTAACCAGCCCAGTTTGGGCAAATTCATGGTGGAGGGAGCCTCTAAACAGCCCAGTTTGGGCAAATTCATGGTGGAGGGAGCCTCTAACCAGCCCAGTTTGGACCAATTAATGGTGGAGGGAGCCTCTAACCAGCCCAGTTTGGACCAATTAATGGTGGAGGGAGCCTCTAACCACCCCAGTTTGGACCAATTCATGGTGGAGGGAGCCTCTAAACAGCCAAGTTTGGACCAATTCATGGTGGAGGGAGCCTCTAAAAACCCCAGTTTGGACCAATTCATGGTGGAGGGAGCCTCTAACCAGCCCAGTTTGGGCAAATTCATGGTGGAGGGAGCCTCTAAACAGCCCAGTTTGGGCAAATTCATGGTGGAGGGAGCCTCTAACCAGCCCAGTTTGGACCAATTAATGGTGGAGGGAGCCTCTAACCAGCCCAGTTTGGACCAATTAATGGTGGAGGGAGCCTCTAACCACCCCAGTTTGGACCAATTCATGGTGGAGGGAGCCTCTAAAAACCCCAGTTTGGACCAATTCATGGTGGAGGGAGCCTCTAACCAGCCCAGTTTGGGCAAATTCATGGTGGAGGGAGCCTCTAAACAGCCCAGTTTGGGCAAATTCATGGTGGAGGGAGCCTCTAACCAGCCCAGTTTGGACCAATTAATGGTGGAGGGAGCCTCTAACCAGCCCAGTTTGGACCAATTAATGGTGGAGGGAGCCTCTAACCACCCCAGTTTGGACCAATTCATGGTGGAGGGAGCCTCTAAACAGCCAAGTTTGGACCAATTCATGGTGGAGGGAGCCTCTAAAAACCCCAGTTTGGACCAATTCATGGTGGAGGGAGCCTCTAACCAGCCCAGTTTGGGCAAATTCATGGTGGAGGGAGCCTCTAAACAGCCCAGTTTGGGCAAATTCATGGTGGAGGGAGCCTCTAACCAGCCCAGTTTGGACCAATTAATGGTGGAGGGAGCCTCTAACCAGCCCAGTTTGGACCAATTAATGGTGGAGGGAGCCTCTAAAAACCCCAGTTTGGACCAATTCATGGTGGAGGGAGCCTCTAACCAGCCCAGTTTGGGCAAATTCATGGTGGAGGGAGCCTCTAAACAGCCCAGTTTGGGCAAATTCATGGTGGAGGGAGCCTCTAACCAGCCCAGTTTGGACCAATTAATGGTGGAGGGAGCCTCTAACCAGCCCAGTTTGGACCAATTAATGGTGGAGGGAGCCTCTAACCAGCCCAGTTTGGACCAATTAATGGTGGAGGGAGCCTCTAACCACCCCAGTTTGGACAAATTCATGGTGGAGGGAGCCTCTAAAAAACCCAGTTTGGACCAATTCATGGTGGAGGGAGCCTCTAAACAGCCCAGTTTGGGCAAATTCATGGTGGAGGGAGCCTCTAAACAGCCCAGTTTGGGCAAATTCATGGTGGAGGGAGCCTCTAACCAGCCCAGTTTGGACCAATTAATGGTGGAGGGAGCCTCTAACCAGCCCAGTTTGGACCAATTCATGGTGGAGGGAGCCTCTAAACAGCCCAGTTTGGGCAAATTCATGGTGGAAGGAGCCTCTAACCAGCAGAGTTGTGGGAAAGCAGGGTGGAGGGAGCCTCTAACCAGCAGAGTTGGTGGAAATCAGGGTGGAGGGAGCCTCTAACCAGCAGAGTTGGGGGAAATCATGTTGGAGGGAGCCTAGTATTAGCAGAATTGTGCAACGCTTATGGTGGATGAGTATGAGGATGCGGAGGAATTGGAGAGGTTGAGTACAGACATGGAGTTTCATGTTGGGGTGCTTTACACAGGTGGGCACAAAAATGAAGGCTCTATCCAGTGGTGGTTCATTTTTATCAAAGTGAGCCGGTCGGCACTCTCAGCTGACAGACGGGTGCGCTTGTCAGTGATGATGCCACCGGCTGCACTGAACACCCTCTCAGATAGGACGCTGGCGGCAGGACAGGACAGCACCTCCAAGGCATATAGGGCAAGTTCAAGCCACAGGTCCAACTTCGACACCCAATACGTGTAGGGCGCAGAGGGGTCGGAGAGGACAGGGCTGTGGTCGGAAAGGTATTCCCGCAACATGCGCCTATACTTCTCACGCCTGGTGACACTAGGACCCTCCGTGGCGGCACTTTGGCGAGGGGGTGCCATCAAGGTGTCCCAGACCTTAGACAGTGTGCCCCTCGTTTGTGTGGACCGGTGAGAACTTGGTTGCCTACTGGAGGAACTGCCCTCCCTGCCGCCACTGTCACATGCTGGAAACATCTCCATCATATTCTGCACCAATTGCCTGTGGCAAGCATTGATGCGATTGGCCCTCCCCTCTACCGGAATAAAAGACGAGATGTTGTTTTTATACCGGGGGTCAAGGATAGCAAAGATCCAGTACTGGTTGTCCTCCATGATTTTGACAATACGCTTGTCGGTTGTAAAGCACCCCAACATGAACTCAGCCATGTCTGCCACAGTGTTAGTTGGCATGACTCCTCTGGCCCCACCGGAAAGTTCAATCTCCATTTCCTCCTCATCCTCCATGTCTACCCATCCGCGCTGCAACAATGGGACGATTCGAAGTTGCCCGGAAGCCTCCTGTATCACCATCACATCATCGGACAACTCTTCTTCCTCCTCCTCCTCCTCCTCCTCCATTAAACGCAGTGAAGCGGACAGATGTGTGGACCTACTCTCCAGCTGTGACGGATCGGATGCTATCCCTAACTCCTCTGTGTGATCTGAGTTATCCCTGATGTCAATCAGGGATTCTCTCAGAACACACAAGAGCGGGATTGTAAGGCTCACCATCGCATCCTCAGAGCTCACCCTCCTTGTGGACTCCTCAAAGACCCGTAGGATGTCACAAAGGTCTCTCATCCATGGCCACTCATGGATGTGAAACTGAGGCAGCTGACTTTGTGGCACCCTAGGGTTTTGTAGCTGGTATTCCATCAAAGGTCTCTGCTGCTCAACCACTCTATTCAACATCTGAAACGTTGAGTTCCAGCGTGTGGGGACGTCGCACAAAAGCCGGTGTTGTGGCACATGCAGGCGTTGCTGGAGAGATTTTAAGCTAGCAGCGGCTACTGTCGACTTGCGAAAGTGGGCGCACATGCGCCGCACTTTCACCAGTAGCTCTGGAACATTGGGGTAGCTCTTTAGGAAACGTTGCACCACTAGGTTGAAGACGTGGGCCAGGCATGGAACATGTTGGAGTCCGGCAAGCTCCAGAGCTGCTACCAGGTTCCGGCCGTTATCACAAACGACCATGCCTGGGCCCAGGTGCAGCGGCTCAAACCATATTGCCGTCTCATCGAGGAGGGCATCCCTCACCTCGGAGGCAGTGTGCTGTCTGTCCCCCAAGCTGATCAGCTTCAGCACAGCCTGCTGACGTCTACCAACGCCAGTGCTGCAACGTTTCCAACTCGTAGCTGGGGTCAATCTAACAGCGGAGGAGGAGGCGGTGGCGGAGGAGGAGGCGGTGGCGGAGGAGGAGGCGGTAGAGGAGGAGGAGGAGGGGGGTGTTCTTCTCGTGTCCCTGCCAGGAATGTTAGGCGGGGAGACGAGGTACACCGGGCCAGTTTGGGAAGCAGTCCCAGCCTCAACTACATTCACCCAGTGTGCCGTCAGTGAAATGTAGCGTCCCTGTCCGCATGCACTTGTCCACGCGTCGGTGGTCAAGTGGACCTTTGTGCAAAGCGCGGAACTAAGGGCCCGCCTGATGTTGAGTGACACGTGCTGGTGCAAGGCGGGGACGGCACACCGGGAGAAGTAGTGACGGCTAGGGACGGCATAGCGAGGTGCCGCAGTTGCCATCAGGTCCAGGAAGGCGGGAGTTTCAACAAGCCGGAACGCCAACATCTCCTGGGCCAGCAGTTTAGCGATGTTGGCGTTCAAGGCTTGCGCGTGTGGGTGGTTAGCAGTGTATTTCTGCCGCCGCTCCAATGTCTGAGAGATGGTGGGTTGTTGTAAAGAAACGCCTGATGGTGCCTTTGATGGTGCAGGAGAAGGAGATAAGACAGGACCAGGGGAGGATGAGGTAGAAGTCAACAAAGTGGCGGAGGCAGATGAAGTGGTGTCCTGGCTCGTCCTCTGGAGTGCATCGCCAGCACAGTCAGCAGTGGCAGTGGCAGAGGCAGAGGCAGAGGCAGTGGCAGTGGCGTGAACGGCAGGCGGCCTTTGTCCTGCCGTTGCTGCCTGCCACTGATTCCAGTGCTTGGATTCCAAATGACGGCGCATTGAAGTGGTGGACAGGTTGCTCTTCTCAGAGCCCCTAATCAATTTCGAGAGGCAAATTGTGCAGACAACACTATATCTGTCCTCGGCGCATTCCTTGAAAAAACTCCACACCTTCGAGAAACGTGCCCTCGAGGTGGGAGTTTTTCGGGGCTGGGTACGAACTGGAACATCTTGGGAGATTCCGGGTGTGGCCTGGCTTCGCCTAAGCTGCTGACCTCTGCCTCTGCCTCTAGCTACCCTTTTTGGTGCTGCACCTGCCTCAACATCCACACTACTTTCCCCGCTTGACATCCCCCCTGTCCAGGTCGGGTCAGTGTCCTCATCATCCACCACTTCCTCTTCCAACTCCTGTCTCATCTCCTCCTCCCGCACAATGCGCCAGTCAACTGGATGCCCTGACGGCAACTGCGTCACATCATCGTCGATGAGGGTGGGTTGCTGGTCATCCACCACCAAATCGAACGGAGATGGAGGAGACTCTAGTGTTTGAGCATCTGGACACAGATGCTCCTCTGTTAGGTTCGTGGAATCGTGACGTGGAGAGGCAGGTTGAGGGACAATGAAAGGAGCGGAGAACAGCTCTGGGGAGCAGGGACAGTTTGGGTTATTGTTCTGTAAAGCTTCGGAATTTTGGGAGGAAGGAAGACAAGACTGTTGGGTAATAGGAGGAGAGGAGGCAGAGTCTGACTGGCTGCTGGACAATGTGCTGTAAGCGTTCTCTGACAGCCATTGCAAGACCTGTTCCTGGTTCTCGGGCCTACTAAGGTTTGTACCCTGCAGTTTAGTTAATGTGGCAAGCAACCCTGGCACTGTGGAGTGGCGCAATGCTTGCTGCCCCACAGGAGTAGGCACGGGACGCCCTGTGGCTTCACTGCTACCTTGCTCCCCAGAACCATTCCCCCGACCTCGCCCACGGCCTCGTCCACGTCCCTTTCCGGGAGCCTTGCGCATTTTGAATTCCTAGTTAGAAATTGGCACTGTATACCAGTAGTAAAAATTGTGGGTGCACGTAACCCCAATATATTCTTTGAATTCCCAGTCAGACACTGGCACTATATGGCAGTAGCAAGAAATGAGGGTATTTGTATTCCCAATATACTCTTTGAATTCCCAGTCAGACAATGGCACTGTATACCAGTAGTAAAAATTGTGGGTGCACGTAACCCCAATATATTCTTTGAATTACCAGTCAGAAACTGGCACTATATGGCAGTAGCAAGAAATGAGGGTATTTGTATTCCCAATATATTCTTTGAATTCCCAGTCAGACAATGGCACTGTATACCAGTAGTAAAAATTGAGGGTGCACGTAACCCCAATATATTCTTTGAATTACCAGTCAGAAACTGGCACTATATGGCAGTAGCAAGAAATGAGGGTATTTATAACCCCAATATATTCTTTGAATTCCCAGTCAGACAATGGCACTGTATACCAGTAGTAAAAATTGTGGGTGCACGTAACCCCAATATATTCTTTGAATTCCCAGTCAGACACTGGCACTATATGGCAGTAGCAAGAAATGAGGGTATTTGTATTCCCAATATACTCTTTGAATTCCCAGTCAGACAATGGCACTGTATACCAGTAGTAAAAATTGTGGGTGCACGTAACCCCAATATATTCTTTGAATTACCAGTCAGAAACTGGCACTATATGGCAGTAGCAAGAAATGAGGGTATTTATAACCCCAATATATTCTTTGAATTCCCAGTCAGACAATGGCACTGTATACCAGTAGTAAAAATTGTGGGTGCACGTAACCCCAATATATTCTTTGAATTACCAGTCAGAAACTGGCACTATATGGCAGTAGCAAGAAATGAGGGTATTTGTATTCCCAATATACTCTTTGAATTCCCAGTCAGACAATGGCACTGTATACCAGTAGTAAAAATTGTGGGTGCACGTAACCCCAATATATTCTTTGAATTCCCAGTCAGAAACTGGCACTATATGGCAGTAGCAAGAAATGAGGGTATTTGTATTCCCAATATATTCTTTGAATTCCCAGTCAGACAATGGCACTGTATACCAGTAGTAAAAATTGTGGGTGCACGTAACCCCAATATATTCTTTGAATTCCCAGTCAGAAACTGGCACTATATGGCAGTAGCAAGAAATGAGGGTATTTGTATTCCCAATATATTCTTTGAATTCCCAGTCAGACAATGGCACTGTATACCAGTAGTAAAAATTGTGGGTGCACGTAACCCCAATATATTCTTTGAATTACCAGTCAGAAACTGGCACTATATGGCAGTAGCAAGAAATGAGGGTATTTATAACCCCAATATATTCTTTGAATTCCCAGTCAGACAATGGCACTGTATACCAGTAGTAAAAATTGTGGGTGCACGTAACCCCAATATATTCTTTGAATTACCAGTCAGAAACTGGCACTATATGGCAGTAGCAAGAAATGAGGGTATTTATAACCCCAATATATTCTTTGAATTCCCAGTCAGACAATGGCACTGTATACCAGTAGTAAAAATTGTGGGTGCACGTAACCCCAATATATTCTTTGAATTACCAGTCAGAAACTGGCACTATATGGCAGTAGCAAGAAATGAGGGTATTTGTATTCCCAATATACTCTTTGAATTCCCAGTCAGACAATGGCACTGTATACCAGTAGTAAAAATTGTGGGTGCACGTAACCCCAATATATTCTTTGAATTCCCAGTCAGAAACTGGCACTATATGGCAGTAGCAAGAAATGAGGGTATTTGTATTCCCAATATATTCTTTGAATTCCCAGTCAGACAATGGCACTGTATACCAGTAGTAAAAATTGTGGGTGCACGTAACCCCAATATATTCTTTGAATTACCAGTCAGAAACTGGCACTATATGGCAGTAGCAAGAAATGAGGGTATTTATAACCCCAATATATTCTTTGAATTCCCAGTCAGACAATGGCACTGTATACCAGTAGTAAAAATTGTGGGTGCACGTAACCCCAATATATTCTTTGAATTACCAGTCAGAAACTGGCACTATATGGCAGTAGCAAGAAATGAGGGTATTTATAACCCCAATATATTCTTTGAATTCCCAGTCAGACAATGGCACTGTATACCAGTAGTAAAAATTGTGGGTGCACGTAACCCCAATATATTCTTTGAATTCCCAGTCAGAAACTGGCACTATATGGCAGTAGCAAGAAATGAGGGTATTTGTATTCCCAATATATTCTTTGAATTCCCAGTCAGACAATGGCACTGTATACCAGTAGTAAAAATTGTGGGTGCACGTAACCCCAATATATTCTTTGAATTACCAGTCAGAAACTGGCACTATATGGCAGTAGCAAGAAATGAGGGTATTTATAACCCCAATATATTCTTTGAATTCCCAGTCAGACAATGGCACTGTATACCAGTAGTAAAAATTGTGGGTGCACGTAACCCCAATATATTCTTTGAATTACCAGTCAGAAACTGGCACTATATGGCAGTAGCAAGAAATGAGGGTATTTGTATTCCCAATATACTCTTTGAATTCCCAGTCAGACAATGGCACTGTATACCAGTAGTAAAAATTGTGGGTGCACGTAACCCCAATATATTCTTTGAATTCCCAGTCAGAAACTGGCACTATATGGCAGTAGCAAGAAATGAGGGTATTTGTATTCCCAATATATTCTTTGAATTCCCAGTCAGACAATGGCACTGTATACCAGTAGTAAAAATTGTGGGTGCACGTAACCCCAATATATTCTTTGAATTACCAGTCAGAAACTGGCACTATATGGCAGTAGCAAGAAATGAGGGTATTTATAACCCCAATATATTCTTTGAATTCCCAGTCAGACAATGGCACTGTATACCAGTAGTAAAAATTGTGGGTGCACGTAACCCCAATATATTCTTTGAATTCCCAGTCAGAAACTGGCACTATATGGCAGTAGCAAGAAATGAGGGTATTTGTATTCCCAATATATTCTTTGAATTCCCAGTCAGACAATGGCACTGTATACCAGTAGTAAAAATTGTGGGTGCACGTAACCCCAATATATTCTTTGAATTACCAGTCAGAAACTGGCACTATATGGCAGTAGCAAGAAATGAGGGTATTTATAACCCCAATATATTCTTTGAATTCCCAGTCAGACAATGGCACTGTATACCAGTAGTAAAAATTGTGGGTGCACGTAACCCCAATATATTCTTTGAATTACCAGTCAGAAACTGGCACTATATGGCAGTAGCAAGAAATGAGGGTATTTGTATTCCCAATATACTCTTTGAATTCCCAGTCAGACAATGGCACTGTATACCAGTAGTAAAAATTGTGGGTGCACGTAACCCCAATATATTCTTTGAATTCCCAGTCAGAAACTGGCACTATATGGCAGTAGCAAGAAATGAGGGTATTTGTATTCCCAATATATTCTTTGAATTCCCAGTCAGACAATGGCACTGTATACCAGTAGTAAAAATTGTGGGTGCACGTAACCCCAATATATTCTTTGAATTACCAGTCAGAAACTGGCACTATATGGCAGTAGCAAGAAATGAGGGTATTTATAACCCCAATATATTCTTTGAATTCCCAGTCAGACAATGGCACTGTATACCAGTAGTAAAAATTGTGGGTGCACGTAACCCCAATATATTCTTTGAATTACCAGTCAGAAACTGGCACTATATGGCAGTAGCAAGAAATGAGGGTATTTGTATTCCCAATATACTCTTTGAATTCCCAGTCAGACAATGGCACTGTATACCAGTAGTAAAAATTGTGGGTGCACGTAACCCCAATATATTCTTTGAATTCCAAGTCAGAAACTGGCACTATATGGCAGTAGCAAGAAATGAGGGTATTTGTATTCCCAATATATTCTTTGAATTCCCAGTCAGACAATGGCACTGTATACCAGTAGTAAAAATTGTGGGTGCACGTAACCCCAATATATTCTTTGAATTACCAGTCAGACACTGGCACTATATGGCAGTAGCAAGAAATGAGGGTATTTGTATTCCCAATATATTCTTTGAATTCCCAGTCAGACAATGGCACTGTATACCAGTAGTAAAAATTGTGGGTGCACGTAACCCCAATATATTCTTTGAATTACCAGTCAGAAACTGGCACTATATGGCAGTAGCAAGAAATGAGGGTATTTGTATTCCCAATATATTCTTTGAATTCCCAGTCAGACAATGGCACTGTATACCAGTAGTAAAAATTGTGGGTGTATATAGCCCCAATTCTATTGCTAGGGGACTTGCAGGGTATTTCTGGGGTGAAGGTGGGGGGGCACACCGTTGGAACGGGTATCGGGGTATATATCGGGTATACGGGAATACACTGACAGTGTATTCCATTCAGGATCCTGGGAAAGCTGGGTTGCGGCGATTGAGCCCGTCAGTGCCACGTTACACTGACAAGCTTCTCCCTGGAATTTAGCTCTTACAAGAGCTGTTGGTTGTCTTCTCCTTCCTATCCTAGCCTGTCCCTGCCTACCCAGAATCTAAGCCCTAGCTAGCTGGACGGAAACCTCCGTCCTCGGTGAATTGCAAGCTCAGAATGACGCGAAGCTGGGCGTCGCTGTTCTTTTAAATTAGAGGTCACATGTTTTCGGCAGCCAATGGGTTTTGCCTACTTTTTTCAACGTCACCGGTGTCGTAGTTCCTGTCCCACCTACCCTGCGCTGTTATTGGAGCAAAAAAGGCGCCAGGGAAGGTGGGAGGGGAATCGAGTAATGGCGCACTTTACCACGCGGTGTTCGATTCGATTCGAACATGCCGAACAGCCTAATATCCGATCGAACATGAGTTCGATAGAACACTGTTCGCTCATCTCTAGTTATGAGCAATTGTGCGCAGACAGAGATGTTGCATTAGATCTAGAGATGAGCGAACAGTGTTCTATCGAACTCATGTTCGATCGGATATTAGGCTGTTCGGCATGTTCGAATCGAATCGAACACCGCGTGGTAAAGTGCGCCATTACTCGATTCCCCTCCCACCTTCCCTGGCGCCTTTTTTGCTCCAATAACAGCGCAGGGTAGGTGGGACAGGAACTACGACACCGGTGACGTTGAAAAAAGTAGGCAAAACCCATTGGCTGCCGAAAACATGTGACCTCTAATTTAAAAGAACAGCGACGCCCAGCTTCGCGTCATTCTGAGCTTGCAATTCACCGAGGACGGAGGTTTCCGTCCAGCTAGCTAGGGCTTAGATTCTGGGTAGGCAGGGACAGGCTAGGATAGGAAGGAGAAGACAACCAACAGCTCTTGTAAGAGCTAAATTCCAGGGAGAAGCTTGTCAGTGTAACGTGGCACTGACGGGCTCAATCGCCGCAACCCAGCTTTCCCAGGATCCTGAATGGAATACACTGTCAGTGTATTCCCGTATACCCGATATATACCCCGATACCCGTTCCAACGGTGTGCCCCCCCACCTTCACCCCAGAAATACCCTGCAAGTCCCCTAGCAATAGAATTGGGGCTATATACACCCACAATTTTTACTACTGGTATACAGTGCCATTGTCTGACTGGGAATTCAAAGAATATATTGGGAATACAAATACCCTCATTTCTTGCTACTGCCATATAGTGCCAGTTTCTGACTGGTAATTCAAAGAATATATTGGGGTTACGTGCACCCACAATTTTTACTACTGGTATACAGTGCCATTGTCTGACTGGGAATTCAAAGAATATATTGGGAATACAAATACCCTCATTTCTTGCTACTGCCATATAGTGCCAGTGTCTGACTGGTAATTCAAAGAATATATTGGGGTTACGTGCACCCACAATTTTTACTACTGGTATACAGTGCCATTGTCTGACTGGGAATTCAAAGAATATATTGGGAATACAAATACCCTCATTTCTTGCTACTGCCATATAGTGCCAGTTTCTGACTTGGAATTCAAAGAATATATTGGGGTTACGTGCACCCACAATTTTTACTACTGGTATACAGTGCCATTGTCTGACTGGGAATTCAAAGAGTATATTGGGAATACAAATACCCTCATTTCTTGCTACTGCCATATAGTGCCAGTTTCTGACTGGTAATTCAAAGAATATATTGGGGTTACGTGCACCCACAATTTTTACTACTGGTATACAGTGCCATTGTCTGACTGGGAATTCAAAGAATATATTGGGGTTATAAATACCCTCATTTCTTGCTACTGCCATATAGTGCCAGTTTCTGACTGGTAATTCAAAGAATATATTGGGGTTACGTGCACCCACAATTTTTACTACTGGTATACAGTGCCATTGTCTGACTGGGAATTCAAAGAATATATTGGGAATACAAATACCCTCATTTCTTGCTACTGCCATATAGTGCCAGTTTCTGACTGGGAATTCAAAGAATATATTGGGGTTACGTGCACCCACAATTTTTACTACTGGTATACAGTGCCATTGTCTGACTGGGAATTCAAAGAGTATATTGGGAATACAAATACCCTCATTTCTTGCTACTGCCATATAGTGCCAGTTTCTGACTGGTAATTCAAAGAATATATTGGGGTTACGTGCACCCACAATTTTTACTACTGGTATACAGTGCCATTGTCTGACTGGGAATTCAAAGAATATATTGGGGTTATAAATACCCTCATTTCTTGCTACTGCCATATAGTGCCAGTTTCTGACTGGTAATTCAAAGAATATATTGGGGTTACGTGCACCCACAATTTTTACTACTGGTATACAGTGCCATTGTCTGACTGGGAATTCAAAGAATATATTGGGAATACAAATACCCTCATTTCTTGCTACTGCCATATAGTGCCAGTTTCTGACTGGGAATTCAAAGAATATATTGGGGTTACGTGCACCCACAATTTTTACTACTGGTATACAGTGCCATTGTCTGACTGGGAATTCAAAGAATATATTGGGGTTATAAATACCCTCATTTCTTGCTACTGCCATATAGTGCCAGTTTCTGACTGGTAATTCAAAGAATATATTGGGGTTACGTGCACCCACAATTTTTACTACTGGTATACAGTGCCATTGTCTGACTGGGAATTCAAAGAATATATTGGGAATACAAATACCCTCATTTCTTGCTACTGCCATATAGTGCCAGTTTCTGACTGGGAATTCAAAGAATATATTGGGGTTACGTGCACCCACAATTTTTACTACTGGTATACAGTGCCATTGTCTGACTGGGAATTCAAAGAGTATATTGGGAATACAAATACCCTCATTTCTTGCTACTGCCATATAGTGCCAGTTTCTGACTGGTAATTCAAAGAATATATTGGGGTTACGTGCACCCACAATTTTTACTACTGGTATACAGTGCCATTGTCTGACTGGGAATTCAAAGAATATATTGGGGTTATAAATACCCTCATTTCTTGCTACTGCCATATAGTGCCAGTTTCTGACTGGTAATTCAAAGAATATATTGGGGTTACGTGCACCCACAATTTTTACTACTGGTATACAGTGCCATTGTCTGACTGGGAATTCAAAGAATATATTGGGAATACAAATACCCTCATTTCTTGCTACTGCCATATAGTGCCAGTTTCTGACTGGGAATTCAAAGAATATATTGGGGTTACGTGCACCCACAATTTTTACTACTGGTATACAGTGCCATTGTCTGACTGGGAATTCAAAGAATATATTGGGGTTATAAATACCCTCATTTCTTGCTACTGCCATATAGTGCCAGTTTCTGACTGGTAATTCAAAGAATATATTGGGGTTACGTGCACCCACAATTTTTACTACTGGTATACAGTGCCATTGTCTGACTGGGAATTCAAAGAATATATTGGGAATACAAATACCCTCATTTCTTGCTACTGCCATATAGTGCCAGTTTCTGACTGGGAATTCAAAGAATATATTGGGGTTACGTGCACCCACAATTTTTACTACTGGTATACAGTGCCATTGTCTGACTGGGAATTCAAAGAGTATATTGGGAATACAAATACCCTCATTTCTTGCTACTGCCATATAGTGCCAGTTTCTGACTGGTAATTCAAAGAATATATTGGGGTTACGTGCACCCACAATTTTTACTACTGGTATACAGTGCCATTGTCTGACTGGGAATTCAAAGAATATATTGGGGTTATAAATACCCTCATTTCTTGCTACTGCCATATAGTGCCAGTTTCTGACTGGTAATTCAAAGAATATATTGGGGTTACGTGCACCCACAATTTTTACTACTGGTATACAGTGCCATTGTCTGACTGGGAATTCAAAGAATATATTGGGGTTATAAATACCCTCATTTCTTGCTACTGCCATATAGTGCCAGTTTCTGACTGGTAATTCAAAGAATATATTGGGGTTACGTGCACCCACAATTTTTACTACTGGTATACAGTGCCATTGTCTGACTGGGAATTCAAAGAATATATTGGGAATACAAATACCCTCATTTCTTGCTACTGCCATATAGTGCCAGTTTCTGACTGGGAATTCAAAGAATATATTGGGGTTACGTGCACCCACAATTTTTACTACTGGTATACAGTGCCATTGTCTGACTGGGAATTCAAAGAATATATTGGGAATACAAATACCCTCATTTCTTGCTACTGCCATATAGTGCCAGTTTCTGACTGGGAATTCAAAGAATATATTGGGGTTACGTGCACCCACAATTTTTACTACTGGTATACAGTGCCATTGTCTGACTGGGAATTCAAAGAGTATATTGGGAATACAAATACCCTCATTTCTTGCTACTGCCATATAGTGCCAGTTTCTGACTGGTAATTCAAAGAATATATTGGGGTTACGTGCACCCACAATTTTTACTACTGGTATACAGTGCCATTGTCTGACTGGGAATTCAAAGAATATATTGGGGTTATAAATACCCTCATTTCTTGCTACTGCCATATAGTGCCAGTTTCTGACTGGTAATTCAAAGAATATATTGGGGTTACGTGCACCCACAATTTTTACTACTGGTATACAGTGCCATTGTCTGACTGGGAATTCAAAGAGTATATTGGGAATACAAATACCCTCATTTCTTGCTACTGCCATATAGTGCCAGTGTCTGACTGGGAATTCAAAGAATATATTGGGGTTACGTGCACCCACAATTTTTACTACTGGTATACAGTGCCATTGTCTGACTGGGAATTCAAAGAATATATTGGGGTTATAAATACCCTCATTTCTTGCTACTGCCATATAGTGCCAGTTTCTGACTGGTAATTCAAAGAATATATTGGGGTTACGTGCACCCTCAATTTTTACTACTGGTATACAGTGCCATTGTCTGACTGGGAATTCAAAGAATATATTGGGAATACAAATACCCTCATTTCTTGCTACTGCCATATAGTGCCAGTTTCTGACTGGTAATTCAAAGAATATATTGGGGTTACGTGCACCCACAATTTTTACTACTGGTATACAGTGCCATTGTCTGACTGGGAATTCAAAGAGTATATTGGGAATACAAATACCCTCATTTCTTGCTACTGCCATATAGTGCCAGTGTCTGACTGGGAATTCAAAGAATATATTGGGGTTACGTGCACCCACAATTTTTACTACTGGTATACAGTGCCAATTTCTAACTAGGAATTCAAAATGCGCAAGGCTCCCGGAAAGGGACGTGGACGAGGCCGTGGGCGAGGTCGGGGGAATGGTTCTGGGGAGCAAGGTAGCAGTGAAGCCACAGGGCGTCCCGTGCCTACTCCTGTGGGGCAGCAAGCATTGCGCCACTCCACAGTGCCAGGGTTGCTTGCCACATTAACTAAACTGCAGGGTACAAACCTTAGTAGGCCCGAGAACCAGGAACAGGTCTTGCAATGGCTGTCAGAGAACGCTTACAGCACATTGTCCAGCAGCCAGTCAGACTCTGCCTCCTCTCCTCCTATTACCCAACAGTCTTGTCTTCCTTCCTCCCAAAATTCCGAAGCTTTACAGAACAATAACCCAAACTGTCCCTGCTCCCCAGAGCTGTTCTCCGCTCCTTTCATTGTCCCTCAACCTGCCTCTCCACGTCACGATTCCACGAACCTAACAGAGGAGCATCTGTGTCCAGATGCTCAAACACTAGAGTCTCCTCCATCTCCGTTCGATTTGGTGGTGGATGACCAGCAACCCACCCTCATCGACGATGATGTGACGCAGTTGCCGTCAGGGCATCCAGTTGACTGGCGCATTGTGCGGGAGGAGGAGATGAGACAGGAGTTGGAAGAGGAAGTGGTGGATGATGAGGACACTGACCCGACCTGGACAGGGGGGATGTCAAGCGGGGAAAGTAGTGTGGATGTTGAGGCAGGTGCAGCACCAAAAAGGGTAGCTAGAGGCAGAGGCAGAGGTCAGCAGCTTAGGCGAAGCCAGGCCACACCCGGAATCTCCCAAGATGTTCCAGTTCGTACCCAGCCCCGAAAAACTCCCACCTCGAGGGCACGTTTCTCGAAGGTGTGGAGTTTTTTCAAGGAATGCGCCGAGGACAGATATAGTGTTGTCTGCACAATTTGCCTCTCGAAATTGATTAGGGGCTCTGAGAAGAGCAACCTGTCCACCACTTCAATGCGCCGTCATTTGGAATCCAAGCACTGGAATCAGTGGCAGGCAGCAACGGCAGGACAAAGGCCGCCTGCCGTTCACGCCACTGCCACTGCCTCTGCCTCTGCCTCTGCCACTGCCACTGCTGACTGTGCTGGCGATGCACTCCAGAGGACGAGCCAGGACACCACTTCATCTGCCTCCGCCACTTTGTTGACTTCTACCTCATCCTCCCCTGGTCCTGTCTTATCTCCTTCTCCTGCACCATCAAAGGCACCATCAGGCGTTTCTTTACAACAACCCACCATCTCTCAGACATTGGAGCGGCGGCAGAAATACACTGCTAACCACCCACACGCGCAAGCCTTGAACGCCAACATCGCTAAACTGCTGGCCCAGGAGATGTTGGCGTTCCGGCTTGTTGAAACTCCCGCCTTCCTGGACCTGATGGCAACTGCGGCACCTCGCTATGCCGTCCCTAGCCGTCACTACTTCTCCCGGTGTGCCGTCCCCGCCTTGCACCAGCACGTGTCACTCAACATCAGGCGGGCCCTTAGTTCCGCGCTTTGCACAAAGGTCCACTTGACCACCGACGCGTGGACAAGTGCATGCGGACAGGGACGCTACATTTCACTGACGGCACACTGGGTGAATGTAGTTGAGGCTGGGACTGCTTCCCAAACTGGCCCGGTGTACCTCGTCTCCCCGCCTAACATTCCTGGCAGGGACACGAGAAGAACACCCCCCTCCTCCTCCTCCTCTACCGCCTCCTCCTCCGCCACCGCCTCCTCCTCCGCCACCGCCTCCTCCTCCGCTGTTAGATTGACCCCAGCTACGAGTTGGAAACGTTGCAGCACTGGCGTTGGTAGACGTCAGCAGGCTGTGCTGAAGCTGATCAGCTTGGGGGACAGACAGCACACTGCCTCCGAGGTGAGGGATGCCCTCCTCGATGAGACGGCAATATGGTTTGAGCCGCTGCACCTGGGCCCAGGCATGGTCGTTTGTGATAACGGCCGGAACCTGGTAGCAGCTCTGGAGCTTGCCGGACTCCAACATGTTCCATGCCTGGCCCACGTCTTCAACCTAGTGGTGCAACGTTTCCTAAAGAGCTACCCCAATGTTCCAGAGCTACTGGTGAAAGTGCGGCGCATGTGCGCCCACTTTCGCAAGTCGACAGTAGCCGCTGCTAGCTTAAAATCTCTCCAGCAACGCCTGCATGTGCCACAACACCGGCTTTTGTGCGACGTCCCCACACGCTGGAACTCAACGTTTCAGATGTTGAATAGAGTGGTTGAGCAGCAGAGACCTTTGATGGAATACCAGCTACAAAACCCTAGGGTGCCACAAAGTCAGCTGCCTCAGTTTCACATCCATGAGTGGCCATGGATGAGAGACCTTTGTGACATCCTACGGGTCTTTGAGGAGTCCACAAGGAGGGTGAGCTCTGAGGATGCGATGGTGAGCCTTACAATCCCGCTCTTGTGTGTTCTGAGAGAATCCCTGATTGACATCAGGGATAACTCAGATCACACAGAGGAGTTAGGGATAGCATCCGATCCGTCACAGCTGGAGAGTAGGTCCACACATCTGTCCGCTTCACTGCGTTTAATGGAGGAGGAGGAGGAGGAGGAGGAAGAAGAGTTGTCCGATGATGTGATGGTGATACAGGAGGCTTCCGGGCAACTTCGAATCGTCCCATTGTTGCAGCGCGGATGGGTAGACATGGAGGATGAGGAGGAAATGGAGATTGAACTTTCCGGTGGGGCCAGAGGAGTCATGCCAACTAACACTGTGGCAGACATGGCTGAGTTCATGTTGGGGTGCTTTACAACCGACAAGCGTATTGTCAAAATCATGGAGGACAACCAGTACTGGATCTTTGCTATCCTTGATCCCCGGTATAAAAACAACATCTCGTCTTTTATTCCGGTAGAGGGGAGGGCCAATCGCATCAATGCTTGCCACAGGCAATTGGTGCAGAATATGATGGAGATGTTTCCAGCATGTGACAGTGGCGGCAGGGAGGGCAGTTCCTCCAGTAGGCAACCAAGTTCTCACCGGTCCACACAAACGAGGGGCACACTGTCTAAGGTCTGGGACACCTTGATGGCACCCCCTCGCCAAAGTGCCGCCACGGAGGGTCCTAGTGTCACCAGGCGTGAGAAGTATAGGCGCATGTTGCGGGAATACCTTTCCGACCACAGCCCTGTCCTCTCCGACCCCTCTGCGCCCTACACGTATTGGGTGTCGAAGTTGGACCTGTGGCTTGAACTTGCCCTATATGCCTTGGAGGTGCTGTCCTGTCCTGCCGCCAGCGTCCTATCTGAGAGGGTGTTCAGTGCAGCCGGTGGCATCATCACTGACAAGCGCACCCGTCTGTCAGCTGAGAGTGCCGACCGGCTCACTTTGATAAAAATGAACCACCACTGGATAGAGCCTTCATTTTTGTGCCCACCTGTGTAAAGCACCCCAACATGAAACTCCATGTCTGTACTCAACCTCTCCAATTCCTCCGCATCCTCATACTCATCCACCATAAGCGTTGCACAATTCTGCTAATACTAGGCTCCCTCCAACATGATTTCCCCCAACTCTGCTGGTTAGAGGCTCCCTCCACCCTGATTTCCACCAACTCTGCTGGTTAGAGGCTCCCTCCACCCTGCTTTCCCACAACTCTGCTGGTTAGAGGCTCCTTCCACCATGAATTTGCCCAAACTGGGCTGTTTAGAGGCTCCCTCCACCATGAATTGGTCCAAACTGGGCTGGTTAGAGGCTCCCTCCACCATTAATTGGTCCAAACTGGGCTGGTTAGAGGCTCCCTCCACCATGAATTTGCCCAAACTGGGCTGTTTAGAGGCTCCCTCCACCATGAATTTGCCCAAACTGGGCTGTTTAGAGGCTCCCTCCACCATGAATTGGTCCAAACTGGGTTTTTTAGAGGCTCCCTCCACCATGAATTTGTCCAAACTGGGGTGGTTAGAGGCTCCCTCCACCATTAATTGGTCCAAACTGGGCTGGTTAGAGGCTCCCTCCACCATTAATTGGTCCAAACTGGGCTGGTTAGAGGCTCCCTCCACCATTAATTGGTCCAAACTGGGCTGGTTAGAGGCTCCCTCCACCATGAATTTGCCCAAACTGGGCTGTTTAGAGGCTCCCTCCACCATGAATTTGCCCAAACTGGGCTGGTTAGAGGCTCCCTCCACCATGAATTGGTCCAAACTGGGGTTTTTAGAGGCTCCCTCCACCATTAATTGGTCCAAACTGGGCTGGTTAGAGGCTCCCTCCACCATTAATTGGTCCAAACTGGGCTGGTTAGAGGCTCCCTCCACCATGAATTTGCCCAAACTGGGCTGTTTAGAGGCTCCCTCCACCATGAATTTGCCCAAACTGGGCTGGTTAGAGGCTCCCTCCACCATGAATTGGTCCAAACTGGGGTTTTTAGAGGCTCCCTCCACCATGAATTGGTCCAAACTTGGCTGTTTAGAGGCTCCCTCCACCATGAATTGGTCCAAACTGGGGTGGTTAGAGGCTCCCTCCACCATTAATTGGTCCAAACTGGGCTGGTTAGAGGCTCCCTCCACCATTAATTGGTCCAAACTGGGCTGGTTAGAGGCTCCCTCCACCATGAATTTGCCCAAACTGGGCTGTTTAGAGGCTCCCTCCACCATGAATTTGCCCAAACTGGGCTGGTTAGAGGCTCCCTCCACCATGAATTGGTCCAAACTGGGGTTTTTAGAGGCTCCCTCCACCATGAATTGGTCCAAACTGGGGTGGTTAGAGGCTCCCTCCACCATTAATTGGTCCAAACTGGGCTGGTTAGAGGCTCCCTCCACCATTAATTGGTCCAAACTGGGCTGGTTAGAGGCTCCCTCCACCATGAATTTGCCCAAACTGGGCTGTTTAGAGGCTCCCTCCACCATGAATTTGCCCAAACTGGGCTGGTTAGAGGCTCCCTCCACCATGAATTGGTCCAAACTGGGGTTTTTAGAGGCTCCCTCCACCATGAATTGGTCCAAACTTGGCTGTTTAGAGGCTCCCTCCACCATGAATTGGTCCAAACTGGGGTGGTTAGAGGCTCCCTCCACCATTAATTGGTCCAAACTGGGCTGGTTAGAGGCTCCCTCCACCATTAATTGGTCCAAACTGGGGTGGTTAGAGGCTCCCTCCACCATTAATTGGTCCAAACTGGGCTGGTTAGAGGCTCCCTCCACCATTAATTGGTCCAAACTGGGCTGGTTAGAGGCTCCCTCCACCATTAATTGGTCCAAACTGGGCTGGTTAGAGGCTCCCTCCACCATGAATTTGCCCAAACTGGGCTGTTTAGAGGCTCCCTCCACCATGAATTTGCCCAAACTGGGCTGGTTAGAGGCTCCCTCCACCATTAATTGGTCCAAACTGGGGTTTTTAGAGGCTCCCTCCACCATTAATTGGTCCAAACTGGGCTGGTTAGAGGCTCCCTCCACCATTAATTGGTCCAAACTGGGCTGGTTAGAGGCTCCCTCCACCATGAATTTGCCCAAACTGGGCTGTTTAGAGTCTCCCTCCACCATGAATTTGCCCAAACTGGGCTGGTTAGAGGCTCCCTCCACCATGAATTGGTCCAAACTGGGGTTTTTAGAGGCTCCCTCCACCATGAATTGGTCCAAACTTGGCTGTTTAGAGGCTCCCTCCACCATGAATTGGTCCAAACTGGGGTGGTTAGAGGCTCCCTCCACCATTAATTGGTCCAAACTGGGCTGGTTAGAGGCTCCCTCCACCATTAATTGGTCCAAACTGGGCTGGTTAGAGGCTCCCTCCACCATGAATTTGCCCAAACTGGGCTGTTTAGAGGCTCCCTCCACCATGAATTTGCCCAAACTGGGCTGGTTAGAGGCTCCCTCCACCATGAATTGGTCCAAACTGGGGTTTTTAGAGGCTCCCTCCACCATGAATTGGTCCAAACTGGGGTGGTTAGAGGCTCCCTCCACCATTAATTGGTCCAAACTGGGCTGGTTAGAGGCTCCCTCCACCATTAATTGGTCCAAACTGGGCTGGTTAGAGGCTCCCTCCACCATGAATTTGCCCAAACTGGGCTGTTTAGAGGCTCCCTCCACCATGAATTTGCCCAAACTGGGCTGGTTAGAGGCTCCCTCCACCATGAATTGGTCCAAACTGGGGTTTTTAGAGGCTCCCTCCACCATGAATTGGTCCAAACTTGGCTGTTTAGAGGCTCCCTCCACCATGAATTGGTCCAAACTGGGGTGGTTAGAGGCTCCCTCCACCATTAATTGGTCCAAACTGGGCTGGTTAGAGGCTCCCTCCACCATTAATTGGTCCAAACTGGGCTGGTTAGAGGCTCCCTCCACCATGAATTTGCCCAAACTGGGCTGTTTAGAGGCTCCCTCCACCATGAATTTGCCCAAACTGGGCTGGTTAGAGGCTCCCTCCACCATGAATTGGTCCAAACTGGGGTTTTTAGAGGCTCCCTCCACCATGAATTGGTCCAAACTGGGGTGGTTAGAGGCTCCCTCCACCATTAATTGGTCCAAACTGGGCTGGTTAGAGGCTCCCTCCACCATTAATTGGTCCAAACTGGGCTGGTTAGAGGCTCCCTCCACCATGAATTTGCCCAAACTGGGCTGTTTAGAGGCTCCCTCCACCATGAATTTGCCCAAACTGGGCTGGTTAGAGGCTCCCTCCACCATGAATTGGTCCAAACTGGGGTTTTTAGAGGCTCCCTCCACCATGAATTGGTCCAAACTTGGCTGTTTAGAGGCTCCCTCCACCATGAATTGGTCCAAACTGGGGTGGTTAGAGGCTCCCTCCACCATTAATTGGTCCAAACTGGGCTGGTTAGAGGCTCCCTCCACCATTAATTGGTCCAAACTGGGCTGGTTAGAGGCTCCCTCCACCATGAATTTGCCCAAACTGGGCTGTTTAGAGGCTCCCTCCACCATGAATTTGCCCAAACTGGGCTGGTTAGAGGCTCCCTCCACCATGAATTGGTCCAAACTGGGGTGGTTAGAGGCTCCCTCCACCATTAATTGGTCCAAACTGGGCTGGTTAGAGGCTCCCTCCACCATGAATTGGTCCAAACTGGGGTTTTTAGAGGCTCCCTCCACCATGAATTGGTCCAAACTTGGCTGTTTAGAGGCTCCCTCCACCATTAATTGGTCCAAACTGGGCTGGTTAGAGGCTCCCTCCACCATGAATTGGTCCAAACTGGGTTTTTTAGAGGCTCCCTCCACCATGAATTTGCCCAAACTGGGCTGTTTAGAGGCTCCCTCCACCATGAATTGGTCCAAACTGGGTTTTTTAGAGGCTCCCTCCACCATGAATTGGTCCAAACTTGGCTGTTTAGAGGCTCCCTCCACCATTAATTGGTCCAAACTGGGCTGGTTAGAGGCTCCCTCCACCATGAATTGGTCCAAACTGGGTTTTTTAGAGGCTCCCTCCACCATGAATTTGCCCAAACTGGGCTGTTTAGAGGCTCCCTCCACCATGAATTGGTCCAAACTGGGTTTTTTAGAGGCTCCCTCCACCATTAATTGGTCCAAACTGGGCTGGTTAGAGGCTCCCTCCACCATTAATTGGTCCAAACTGGGCTGGTTAGAGGCTCCCTCCACCATGAATTTGCCCAAACTGGGCTGGTTAGAGGCTCCCTCCACCATGAATTGGTCCAAACTGGGTTTTTTAGAGGCTCCCTCCACCATGAATTTGCCCAAACTGGGCTGGTTAGAGGCTCCCTCCACCATGAATTGGTCCAAACTGGGGTTTTTAGAGGCTCCCTCCACCATGAATTTGCCCAAACTCTGCTGGTTAGAGGCTCAATCCACCCTGATTTTCAAAACAAATGTTGGTGCCAACCTCAACTTACTACAAGGGCCAAATTCACTGCTGGTGACAAGCTCTCCTCACTGCAAGTGCCAAATACACATGTTTCAAGGTGTTTTCCTACTGTCAGAGAGGTGGTATTGAGTGTGTAAAGTGTGTAGTTGTTAGGCTGTGATGTTGGGGTAATAGAGGGTCTTTGGTGTGTTAGATGCCCCCAGACATGCTTCCCCTGCTGTCCCAGTGTCATTCCAGAGGTGTTGGCATCATTTCCTGGGGTGTCATAGTGGACTTGGTGACCCTCCAGACACGGATTTGGGTTTCCCCCTTAACGAGTATCTGTTCCCCATAGACTATAATGGGGTTCGAAACCCGTTCGAACACACGAACATTGAGCGGCTGTTCGAATCGAATTTCGAACCTCGAACATTTTAGTGTTCGCTCATCTCTACTCATAACACTTGGGTTGACCCTAAGTCCGGGTTCACACGGGGTTTTTTGGTCTGGAACCTGAGTTGGCGGTAGCTGCGACTGTGCACTGGCATCCAGTCGCGCACTCTGCTCCGGATTAGGCCCAAATGAATGGGCCTAGTCGGGAGGGAGTGTCTTCAGGTGAATGACGCGAGGCGAATCCGTCTGAAAGAATGAGCATGTCGCTTCTTTTTCCAGGACCTTGGTGAGGGACAACAGTTTCTCTGTCACATAAAATCTACCAAAGGTTACAGCAGTGGTGTAACTAGGAATGGCGGGGCCCCGTGGCGAACTTTTGACATGCCCCCCCCCCCCAACCGACACCGACGCTGAAGACCTCGACGACTCCCTCCTCAACGATTTCAATGGGAGCCATCTTTTTGGTCAGGATTTGATGCGGATACGGCCTCAAAATCCTGACCAAAATACCCAGTGTGAACTTACCCTAAAACATCTATTTTTATAGTTTGAGTCAGTTTTGAGTCGAAAAATAAAGTTCTGAGCTACGAGAGTAGACATGGTAAGCATTTCCCACATTTTATTAGCATACGCTCTTGAACACAGGCAATCAACCATGTTACAATTGCATGCTGGGGAAAAATCCTTCATCACACCCAGACCTAGTAATAAATACTAACCTCAAACCAGACCATAGAACACATACCAGAGACCACTGGATACAGACCATGGACCAGACCCCCTATTTAAATCCGGGCCACATAAATGATGCATACCTCAGATCAGACCCCTGACCCAGAATAAATACATTCATTACACCCTAGAATGAAAAAAGATCCCAGAATACACACAAAGATACCATAATAACTACATTCCCCAAACTAGACCACACATTACAGACTTCAGATCAAACCCAAAGTAAGTACAGAACCCAAAAATAACTACTGATCCGGAAAATAAATAAGCTTCCTTAGGGCGGGTTCACACCTGCGCTCGATCTCCGTTTTGACGTTTCCGTCTTCTGCCAACAGGAGACGGAAACCCGGCATTCAGTGTCCGCCGGTGAGCGTCTTCTGCTCTCCGGTTTTTCTTTTAACCGGACACAAAGTCCTGCATGTCCGACTTTGTGTCCGGTTAGAATAAAACGGTTTCACCGTGGAGAGCAGAAGACGCTCACGGGTGGTCACGTTGTAAAACCATTCAAATGAATGGGTTTGAAAACTGACTGACGGTTTCCGTCTCCGGTCCGGTTTCTTGGGCAGGAAACGGAAACCTGCGCAGGTGTGAACCCACCTTACTCCAGTTACCCTAAATGAGACAAGACCCCAAAAAACATCCCCGAATAAATCAAGGATCATAAAGATGGGGGCACGCAGAAGGCTGCAGAGTTAACAAAGCCTTTATACAATGACCACGGTTCTAAAAGGCTTATCTGGTAAAAAAGTATATAAATCTTTTGGATAAAGGAACTTATTCAAGGATATAATGTTTTGCAGTGATACAGACCAGCCATGAAATAAGCAATTTTTCCTTGGCTGACAGAGGAATTGAGATGAAATCCTAGAAAGCAGTGCACGGTGGGTTCATTCATTTGTGTGATGGGCATGTGGTGCGCCCCTAGTAGAGCCTCCCGAGTAGAGGCTTGTAAATGTGAAGGATTGAGGCAGGCACCAGGTCTAGTCTGCCTGGGTCATCACTTCTGAAAAGCAGTTCATGTTGATAAAAGCTGCTCAGTAAAGCATGGTGTCTGGCCCGGGGCAGAGGAAATGAAGGTCAGACTGAAGAGCTTGTGTCTGAGTGGCAGACTGATGCTGATGACTTGTGAGCACAGTGTAGCAATAACGGCGAGCCCACATAATACAAACAGCAGGCGCGGGTGTATGATCTTCACCATGTGCAACCACTTCTTCTTCTTAACTCCTTCCGATGAGCAGTTACTACCGGCTACTATATTCCCTCTATTGTATAGACTAATGTGTGTTATATACAATTTACCCAAAATGAGCTTTGCAGATGGCATCGGACTTAGTCGTAATGTTTCCTTCCCTTTAATCCCTTTCCCAGAAAACGCTTACGTCCATTCACATAAATGTAAATAACCCGCACGGGTAGATTCCCCTTTCAATAATTTATAGTTAACACATAGGAGGTCTGATAGTGTGGTAAAATAATAGAATTTGAGGAGGAAAATTATTAAAATGTGCATCATACTTGACGCAATTGGAACTGGAAAAGAAGCCAGTATAGCAGGCCTAACCTCTCGTACATGTACAACATAACATACTGGTAATTGTGACATATTAGGGCCCCATTTTTTCTGCTTTGGCAATACACAGAGATATATGAGCCGTATAATACTGAGAAATAGTTTACAGGGCTTTACCTGAGATTATCTGATTTGCTGGGGTCTTGGCTCCTCTGAGCTGTGGTGCAGGGTAGATTCTGCATCTGAGCTACTCTGGGGTACAGCTACATCTCTCTGCATGAGCCAGAATCCTGTTCTGTAGAGATCACGTCTCAGCAGGCATTACATTCACATCACAAATCTTCATAGACAACGTTACGATGAAGCATAATACCTGTATAAAGATAACACACATTCTACCACTCATAATAAAATACTATAATATACTTCCTGTTCTGTAGAGATCACTTCTCAGCAGGCATTACATTAAGATCACAAATCTTCATAGACAACGTTACGATGAAGCATAATACCTGTATAAAGATAACACACATTCTCCCACTCATAATACAATACTATAATACACTTCCTGTCCTGTAGAGATCACTTCTCAGCACACATCTAATTTTATCATATTCAGGATTACAATTAAAGGTAACACCTAAATATAGATCATGTAGAATACACCAAATCACAACAGGTGATAGTGACAGCTCCCTCCTCCCCCACAGTGACCTCTGCAGCGGTCACTATCATGTCTACAACACTTTCCCACAGAAGTCAATGCATCATTATCTTCAGTCTATAGGTTTCTATGGTTCATGTGGTTGCTGTAAAGCAAATCTCTGAATGCTGTTAACTGCAGCTCAGACAAGATGGCCACCTCCATAATGTACAGAAAATAGCATTTAAAGAGGACCTTTCATCAGATTGGGCACAGGCAGTTCCGATCTGTGCCCCGGGTAAAGAGCTATCGGTCCCGGTACCGTAGCGCTTTACAGTCAGAAGGGTGTTCCTGACAGTCTATCAGTAACGTCCTTCTCCACAGCAGCACCTATCGCGCTGTACATTGTGAGCGGGGAGGAACGCCCCCTCCCTCTGCTCACAGTGCTCATCCATAGACGAGTATTATCAGGAGGGGAGGGGGCGTTCCTCCCCGCTCACACTGTACAGTGCGATAGGCGCTGCTGTGGAGAAGGACGTACCTGACAGACTGTCAGAAACACCCTTCTGACTGTAAAGTGCTACGGTACAGGGATCGATAGCGCTTTACCTGGGGCACAGATCGGGAAAGCTGATAGTGCGCTGAATTCAGCGCACTGTCGGCTTTCCAGCAGTATATAGAACTGCCTGTGCCCAATCTGATGAAAGGTCCAGAATTGCATGGTCCGGGGCACAGGCAGTTTTATATACTGCTGGAAAGCTGACAGTGCGCTGAATTCAGCGCACTGTCGGCTTTCCTGATCTGTGCCCCAGGTAAAGCGCTATCGGTCCCGGTACTGTAGCACTTTACAGTCAGAAGGGCGTTTCTGACAGTTAGCCGGGGATGCCCTTCTGCCCAGCAGCGCCTATTGCGCTGAACATTGTGAGCGGGGAGGAACGCCCCCTCCCCTCCTGATAATACTGTGGAGGGAGGGGGCGTTCCTCCCCGCTCCACAGTACAGCGCTATAGGCACTGCTGGGCAGAAGGGGGTCCCCGGCTAACTGTCAGAAACGCCCTTCCGCTATGGTACCGGGACCAATATCGCTTTACCCGGGGCACAGATCGGGAAAGCCAACAGTCAGCTTTCCAGCAGTATATAGAACAGCTACAATGAAAAAATAAGAACAGGTCAGAAAAAGAACATGTATCAATATCTGGTTCAAATCAGTAAATAAGTATAGGTGATGCATTTTCTTTTAAGGCTCAATGGACATCTTTTAGCTGCAGGATCTCTGCATGGATTGGTAAGTGGACAATCTACTATGTAATATAGAGTAAAAAGAATCTCCTCTACACATTGCAGAAATTTCCTGTGCATAAATTGACCAGTGGAGCAGATTTTGCTGAGGATTCATTCCAGAATTGCAGTAAAATCTGAATGCACATTCGCAAGTAAAATATGAATTAAATGTATTCCTGTGAGATTGTACAGTGCCGCTCCACTGATTCCAGTTCAGTTGGAGTTTTTTCTCTAACCCCATTAGTTTTGGTGCCTGATATGCTTGATACTTTGTCTCTACTGTCAGGTGGGCAGTGTCAGGTAGGAGCAGATAAGGGGGCGTGAATTGGAGATCCAATCAGAGCTGGACAGAGCTCAAGATCACACCCCTTGTCTGTCCCTGCCTGACACCGCCCACTATACGGTACAGAGCCTATATAGCATAACAGACACCAAAACTAAAAGCCGTTACTTGGGAACAGTAGAAGCTAGAGAAAAAGTTCCAACTGTGCCGGAACCAGTGGACTATTAAATGAAGCAAAGAGCTGGACTAGGAGGAAGTGGTGAAAAGTCCTATTGAAGTTGTCCATAGTTATTAGGTAAAACTTTCATTTTTATGGAAAATAAACAAGTGTGTCGTGTATGGAGCAGACTTTCGAAAATCCTTTAGAGTTTTTACATATTTCCAGTGACTGATGCTCGAAATCTCTGGCTGTTCACCAAAGCGCTTTCTTACCAGAAATGTTACATTCTGTCTAAAAATATACAGGCATTCTTCTGCGAGCGCCATGGCCTATTTCAGTCCATATAGAGACTAATTTTCTACTGAAGCTTTCAGGCTGCATTGAAAGCGCAATAATAACCTAATTATGTGCTATGGATAATAATAATCCTCTTTGTTTCATTCCTATCGGCGTATAAGTCTGCTCAATAGCACAGTTTGCAGGAAGACAAGTAAAATGTACTTTTAATTCTACATGTAAAACAATCATAGAAGTAAAAGAAAGATAAAGGCCGATGCTGAGTTATGGAAGGATGTAAAGATAGAATAAAAACGAGTAGAAGAGAATAAAGGACTTAAAGCAAAGGTTAAGTGACTCTTGTACGTAAGGTAATTGTATATATAGCAAAGCCAAATCTATGTCTATTGTCCAGACAGAAACATTGTATAACAGAGGAACTGAAATCCAGTCCCCCTCACTGACCGAGTAATGGTGAAAGCTGACATTGATTCAGAGGTGGCAGCAGCAGATTCCGGCCTGCAGGATGCTGATCTTGTTGCAAATTTGGAGCAAGACCCCCACTGGTTGGGTCCATTCCTCTAGGCCAGGGGTAGGGAACGTACGGCTCTCCAGCTGTTGCAAAACTACAACTCCCAGCATGCATACTTGCTCTGCTGTTCTTGGAGCTCCCATGGAAGTGAATGGAGCATGTTGGGAGTTGTAGTTTCACAGCAGCTGGAGAGCCGAAGGTTCCCTATCCCTGCTCTAGGCCTAATAAGCATCAGAAAGCTGCAACGGGATGTCTGCCTTAATTTTCTTTTTCAACCATGAAAGGCCCCCAGAGGGTCGGGGGCATAACCAACTGCATCAACAAATTGTGTAAAGTCAAGTACTGTATGCCCCTTACACCGACCTACCCAAGGATAGGACCAGATCCTGGTTACTCGAATGCTTGCAGGGGCCAAAGAAAGCACTCTCATTTCTGAAGAGGTTCCTTGTCACCTGGCCACTCTCTTTCCAGAAAGTACTAGACCAAAGAAGGCGCCATGATAGCAGTAAATATAGTCATATCAGTGTAAAAGTCATCAGAATATACATGACAATAAAAAGTGCAATACACAACATAAAATGCACAATAAGTCATACAAAGTATTAAATAGATACACAGGCTAATCTTGGATAAGGACCTTACAAAGTTGCCCATTTTGTGGAATAAAAGACAAGGAAAATGAGTAGAAGATAAAAGATGCGCTGCAATGTACGGCTTTATTTTGTAAGAATGTCAGGTGTTAGGATCCAAGACATTCCACAAACTGGCCTTAGATGGGTGGCCGAAATGATTTTCTGAAGTGGGCAAAACCAGGTTGCACCAACTGGCTCTGCCATTTGACACTGCTCAACATACAGTCTTTGTGATACTGTAGTTATACTGATGAGGTCAAAGTCGCGTTTATGACTAATTGACCTATAACCCTGGGTAACTGTCGTTGTCCTAATTAATTAGGCTGAGTGCCAGGCAGTGAAAAAGTCACACCACTCTACAGTATATGTTGGTATTAGTTCTTCTCTCAACCAAGGATGAAATACTGACGCTCTTTTATAAAAACAACGAGGGTTAAATAGTAGCAGAGAAAGGAAGAGAGATAACAACAACGTACATTTCATATTCATTCCTGATTGGTATGGTACATCTCAATCACACAGAAAAAGTTTAAGCAGTGCCATATATAGCCGGCTACTCCCGGTCCTGTGTGGTAACCTTAGGGAGATGTCTTCTGGCAGCAAGCAGTTGTTTTTCTTGCACCCATCTTGGATGCAGGCGCCATCTTATCCTATAACATTATACCAGTTTCAAGCATAAGCAACTATATCTAGCATTCAGCTTTTAAGGATACCAATGTTTTTCATACATTACATGATTATAACCTTCACAAAGCCAGTTGAGGAAAAGGGTCATAGAAAGTAGAAGTGTTTGTTAGTCTTCCCTCAGGACCTCTAATAGCTAATGTCCAACGTTCTGTCCGTGCATCCAATCCACTGTGTGCATGAAAACTGGTTAGCGTGTCAAGTGTGTTTATTGTACTTTACATTTGCAGTATCCAAATGAACACATGTACAAAACAGCACCCAAAATGTCCGTGGGTGAAGACCCAGCCTCAGTAACCCACCTAAGCCCATACTAGTGGTAGGGGGTGGCTTCCACCACCTTACAGCTTTTCAGGAATAATTCTATAATCACAGCACGGATATTATTCCAGGCGGGTTTTTTTTTTTCTGCTGAATTTGAATAGGGTATAATACACCCCCTCCTCATATAACTGGCTGAATTGCATCTGATTCTGTTTGCAGCTTGGAGCAGAGTCTGCATGTAAATCCAGGCAGAGTTTACAATGAGTGAACACACCCTTGAAGCCTGTGTATGACAATATCATTACCATATTTATAATATAACAAATTAAAATATACAATATACGGTAATACCTTTATACACCTTTGACTGAACCAAGATGTTAAGGCCCTGAGCGCAGAAAATAGAAACATCCCAGCGCCCCCCTCACCATCCAGACGGTGCTTGTGAAGCTAATATTCCCAACGTCATCCCACAGCAGAAGATCTGGAACACATTATAGGAGCAGCGAATGATCTTCAATAGGCTGTGCACTTTTCATGGCACAGCACAAAAACACATGGAAAATGAATGGAGCCCAGTGCAGCAGATGGTAACATTATACTCATATGGAGATCCTGGATAAAGCGGGGGAACCATAATATATATAATAAATGGTGTTTACCAGGCACCAGACACTGAAAGACTCTTCTTCTCCTCCACTGTGATGTACATGGAATTACCTTCTGTAAATGGCACTATTGTTATCTCCTCGCTGATTCACAGCCCACTGATGGGAAATATTACTGATAAAAATCTCATTATTGGAACTTCTCTCCTTCAAGGGAATATCTAAGGGCGATTTAAGACACTAAACCACCCTCAGGTCCTCAGGAACTGGGGGGAATAGTGTCCCAAATCACCCTGTTATAAAGCCATCCGTGCCTACAATAAAAATAAAAAAGCTGTATACTTCTTCGCAGAAGCCAGAAGGGTAAACCACAGCTCGGCGCACATGTCCCTTTAAAGGGATTCTATCATTGCGTACTAGAGATGAGCAAGTACTATTCGAAACTCCCGTTTCAAATAGCACGCACCCATAGGAATGAATGGAAGCGGCCGGCATGCAGACTTTGCCGGTGGCCGACCGCTTAACCCCCTGCGTGCCGGCTGCTTCCATTCATTCCTATGGGCGCGTGCTATTCGAAAAGGGAGTTTCGAATAGTACTCGCTCATCTCTGTTGGATACCATTTTTTTTTCTCGCTAACACATAGGAATAGCCTTAAGAAAGGCTAGTCGTCTCCTACCTTTAGATGTCTTCTCCACGCTGCCGTTCGGTAGAAATCCCGGTTTTCTTCAGTATGCAAATGAGTTCTCTTGCAGCACTGGGGGTGGTCCTCAGCACTCAAACAGCACTGGGGGTGTCCCCAATGCTGCAAGAGAACTCTGCAGCACCGCCTCCATCTTCTTCTGGAATGGCTTCTCCCTGCATCTTCTTCCGTCCTGGGTTTCAATCTTCTAGGCCTTGGGCAGAGCCGACTGCGCATGCCCGGGCCACAAGAAAATGGCCGCTTACACCAGCTTACTGTGTAAGCGGCCACAAGAAAATGTATTGATGTATAGAAGTGGAACACCCCTTTAAGTCTGAATAAAGGATAGTCCAGCATGCCTGATCCTCAACATTTGTCATCAGGTCCCCATAATTGATGGGATCTACTTATATTAATGCAGCCGTATATAACTATACATGGCTAACCTAAGGTAGGGTTAGGTTACAGATATGGCCCCTAACGGTTAATATAAATTTGATTTGGTTCTGAAAATTCACATATAGGTCACATATAGGTACAGGATCTGGTTGGCTGTAGATGTAGAAAAAAATTTTGGGCCCAATAGTACCCTAAGCGGTCATCTACCAAAGTCTTTTAACTCAATCTGTACACATGCCTATGTATAGGTATACAGTTGCCATAAGCTCCGTCACCTCCTACGCACGGTATAAGCCAAAGAAAACTTAGAAGGGAAGCCATAGTTTGACTCGGGTCACCAAAAAAGTTTCCAACAAAATTATCTTTTTTTGTGTCACGCATGCACACCTAACATAGCGTTGTATTACTTTTCTGTTTACAAGCCCTTTAAGCCACGAGGCAAACCAAATGAGCTTATTTTTAATATGTGGTTCCGTATACAATACCAGGGGGCTACGGAGGAGCAACTTCAAAGCCTCATGTCGATAACCAGGCAGCACTTGTTAGCGTGCCCAGATGATGTAATGTGAGAGGAAATGAATCACGGGTCACATCACCCCCCAGGGAAACCTCAGGAGAAGCTACACATGAGGGCTATCTCATGACCAGTACAATATGTTCACGCTTGGAAATGCATGTGTTGTACGGATTATTTTGTAGAAAGAGCAGTGAGAACAACCATGGCAGGCCCTTCAGTATTCAGGCCTCCTACCTACCCATTGAGGTTACTGATGCTGAGCGACTTCTGTTCTTTATTAAAGCCTCGCTCTTAATTCCCCTTCACATCTGGGGAGACGCACTGAAGGCAGAGGACAGAAATAAAAGGATTGTTACATCTGGCAGCGATGAAAGGAGAAGGCTGGCAGCGCGACTTGTCTTATGAACAGAATAAACAAGCACGCATGACTGAGGCACAGCCGTACTCCAAATGGCAGAAAGAAAGCAGAGCTAATGGGCCCAACCTTAATGTGTCTGCGAGAGACTGTACCGCACAACCTATGACCTATTTTCTCTAAAAACTTTATTCTACTTATGTAATTCTCATGCAACATTTTTAACAATTTATTTTGGGTTTGAAAAATTTCCACCATATCAAGATGCATCGACACAAAATGTTTCCTAATATCTCCCATTAAAATTCAGCCCAGTTTATCGGATTTATTTTCAGGTCAATAACCTCAGCTGCAGCGTTTCGTTTGCAAGGTCACTACCCCTCTTGTGAGCAGTTCAGCCAGCAAATGAAACGTCACAGCAGCATGTGATGTCCTTACCCCTTTAAGCCACTCATGTGAGAGATTTATTGGCTGGTTAGATATGCGGAGGGGAGCGACGCAACACGGACTGAAGAAGTGAGACACAACACTGTAATACAAAATAGACACTGTAACGGTGAGGATATTTGTACACGGAGAGTGGTACACAGAGTGAGAGAAGGCATATGCATCATGGGAAATGTAGCTTGTCCACAGATTTGGTGCCTGTAAATAACAGGGATACAAGGATCAGCAAGTAAAATAAAGCCAAGTAAAGGCTGCACAAGGGAAAAGTGAGCACTTAGCACTGTAAGGGCCCGTGTCAGAATCAAGCGCTGCAAAACAGAATCCCATCGACTTCAATGGGTTCTGTCTTATGCGTGCTACAGATTGAAATCAATGGGAAGCTTTTTAACCCATTGATTTCAAAGTGCTACTTGCGTTAAATGGAGCCCATTGAAGTCAATGGCATTCTGTTTTAAAGTGCTGATTCTGACACGAGTTTATGTCTCTGAATCAACACCGCGTTACATTGTGTGTACGGGCCCTTACTAAGATCACTTTTAGAAGTTGAATAACCCCCTTTAATATCCATGCAGATTTTCTTTCCATTGCATATGAATGAGATTCCGTAATACTATACCTCACAGCTGTACATTATTACCGGGGCGTACACAGAATAAAAGAGCAAAATGAAATAAACAAACCCTCAGCAACAACTACAACAATGGTGCGGTGCTCACCTCTGCCTACAGGGCCCACAAGTCTTGCAGACTCGCAGTAACTCTTTCAGTTACATTTTTCTTCACAACCTCCCTTATTTAACTATATCCTGGCCGACCGCTACTTTTTAATGTAAGGGTTAATGAAAACTTAACAAGGTAGTGGTCATGACTGACAGACTGCACCACAAAGCTCAGTAAACAAAGCAGGAGGGGGGAATTTATGATACTTGGACTGCCAGATATCAGAAGTGATTAAAGTGGTTTGAGAGGGACCCATGGACCCCCTCCCTCAAAAGGCCCTATAGCAATTTACTATCCTGCCTCCACTGACTGTTACCTATATATGGTTGCACAGTCTGAAATTGGATTAACCACACACATACCGACCACGGCTTAGACCCCGTTCACATGATGTAAAAGCTCATGACGGATCCCACTATATAGGTATTCATTGGGATACATTGTCAATAGGACCAACTCTATTAGGACCAACTCTATTAGGACCTACTCTATTAGGACCTACTCTATTAGGACCTGCTCTATTAGGACCTGCTCTATTAAGACCTACTCTATTAGGACCTGCTCTATTAGGACCAACTCTATTAGGACCAACTCTATTAGGACCTACTCTATTAGGACCTACTCTATTAGGACTATTTTCATCAGAACAGAACGGACGATCGGACTCCCCCACAGATATGTGCATGGAGCCAAAGCCTCAGACTGGCAGATTTGGCTTCTGGTACCATCTTTATGCTGAGGACACCCAATTATACACATCTTCCCGTGACATCACCCCTGCACTAATACAGAACACCAGCGACTGTCTCTCTGCTGTCTCTAATATCATGTCTTCATTCTATCTGAAACTAAATCTCTCTAAGACTGAACTACTACTGTTTCCACCATCTAATAGATCTGTCCCTGATATATCCATTGCAGTCTCAGACCTTACTATAACTCCTAGGCAGTATGCCCGCTGCCTCGGGGTCATGTTTGATGCAGACCTTTCCTTCACCCCTCATATTGAATCATTCGCACGCTCATGTCACCTCCACCTCAAAAACATCTCCAGAATACGCCCTTTCCTTACCAGAGATACACTAAAGACACTTATTGTCTCTCTGATTCATTCTCGCCTTGACTACTGTAACTCCTTACTAATCGGTCTTCCCCTCACTAAACTCTCCCCTCTACAATCTATTCTGAATGCAGCGGCCAGGCTCATCTATCAGGCTAGACGCTACAGCGATGCCTCTGGTCTCTGCCAGTCGTTACATTGGCTGCCTATTCATTATAGAATAAAATATAAAGTTATCACTCTCATCCACAAGGCTCTCCATAATGCTGCACCTCCATACATTTCCTCCCTCATCTGTGTCTACCACCCAACCCGTGTTCTCCATTCACTCAATGACCTAACACTTACATCCTCTATTATCAGAACCTCCCTCGCTCGTATACAAGACTTTTTCCGAGCTGCACCACTTCTCTGGAATGCTCTACCCTGGATAATCAGATTAACTCCCAATTTCTACAGCTTCAAGTGCAAATTAAAGACATATCTTTTCAGACAAGCCTATCACAATTCTTAATGTAAACCCTTCCTATTACAAACCCTGTACCGTCATTAGAATCCCCCAAATTTAACCCTCCTCTGTTCCAGCTCCCACATTACCCCACGATATGATGCCATTTCAGGCTAACTTTATATGTCCAGGCACCATCCACATGTTAAAGGACACGACTGGTGACGGCTCAAAGTTTTATGTTTGTGTAATGTACAGGGCTGTGGAATATGTTGGCGCTATATAAATAAAACTTACTATTAATTATTATTCTTATACTGTGACCACAAGTTTTGACTGGATGTATTGACTTAAACTCAGTCATTGATCCAAATGCGCAACTTGAAGCTCCAGGTCCCTCGTGGAAAATTTGTAATGGTGCAGTAGGAGGACTTTGGCCCCCTCAGGCCCCAGGGTCTGGTTGCCCCCCCCCCCCCCTATAGCTACGCCTCTAACCAGCAAATACCCTCTATGGAACAATAGTGTCAGCAAAACAGCCAGTCCCTAAGAAACAACAGTGCCATTAAGGTGCCCCATATAAGCAGTACCAGCAGATGTCTAAGAATAATGAACAATGAATAGGGCCAATCTGCCGAATATCTGGTGCTGTGGATTCTCCATCCATAACAAGATCAAGCAGGGCACTTATTTTTTCAGTATCATGCTTTAATCTCTGTCTCCCATTCAATACAATTTGGTCAAATTTGCCTCACAAGTCAAGCCATATTCCTATGTGTGAAAAGCAGTGAAAAGCCCTAAGAAACAATAGTGCCAACAAGGTGCCCCATATAATGGCGGGTTCACACCAGTGCCCGGTCTCCGCTTTGCAGATTTCTGTCTTCTGCCGAGAGAAACTGGACAGGAGATGGAAACTGGCAGTCAGTTTTCAAATCCATTCACTTTAATGGATTTGCAAAGTGACCGCCCATGACCGTCTTCATCCTTTCTGCGGCGAAACCATTTTTTTAACCTGGCACAAAGTCGGACATACAGGACATTGTCTCCGGTTAGAGGACATGGGAGGACACTTTGCAAACCCATTCAAGTGAATGGGCTTGAAAACTGACTGCCGGGTTTGTCTCCTGTCCAGTTTCTCTCGACAGAAGATGGAAACCCGAAAGCGGAGAGCTGGTGCTGATGTGAACCCGCTCTAAGCAGTACCAGCACAGGGCATCAAACAAACAATAATGCCTCCCCTGGTGCCCCGCATGAACAGTGTCCTAAATCTCTGCTGAGTTTAATTTCATCATATACTTCTGTAAACCCCGAATTACATGTAGATGGATCTCACTTCTTACAAACGACAGTAAAACTCCCATATTTCTCAATATAAATAACTTAAAGTCGACCAAGGAGCAAACGTTCAAGGTCGCTCAGTGCGGAATAATATTTTCTCAAGGATCTGGGGAAGGTATCCCTAGAAGAAAGCCTCTATTGTCCGGTGTATGAAATGCATTAATAAGTCTAACAAAGAAAAACAGTGCCGTCCTGTAGTCTGATACTTAAGGCTCCGGTCACACAGGAGGCCTATGGGGCAACTCAATCCTGTTCTCCTCAGCTCTGCAGCTGCCCATTGGTAGGACGGCACAACAAACAGAGGAGGCAATTCACAAATTGGCTTCAATTTTCTCAAGTGCACTTCTCGGACCACTGAGCACACTTTGCTGTGAACATGAGCCTTGGAAATACAATTGTAATTTAGTTTTGTGGGTAGTGCGTAAGCCTGGAGCCCGGGCTGGTAATAATACTATAACTAACCTTTATGGCAAGGCTTTTGCTAAGAAGTTGCGCTCTTTAGTCAAGTGGTGAAAAATTCTTCAACCCTTTCCTGGTTATTTTTGGAGTGAGAACCAATATGGTGGCATCATTGATCCCACAAGGGTTGTCCGCTCATGTACATAAAGTCAATCCGGCTAGTTAGGAAACAAGTGATGTCACTTTATAACTCAACGTGTCTTCCATTTAGAAAAGATAAGCAGCTACATTAGGTGTCACCCAAGAAGTTCCTAGAATCTTTAATAGGACAGGAAAAAATTACTCTGTAGTTGTGAATTTATTTTAATGGGGTTGTTCAGTAGTTGGGTAAAAATCCCGGGGCAATCCAGCACAGACACTATAGAGCAGACCTGGGCAATGTGCGGCCCGGGGGCCACATCCGGCTCTCTGACTGCTTCTATCCAGCCCCCATAGCTAGTGGAAGGTTTTTGAAGGACCTGTGATGATGTCATCACAGCCTATCACCAGGATAGGCTATGATCCGTTAGTGGGCGGAGCCACACGGGACTGTGTGCTTTCTGCAAGCTGCCGGCAATGGAGGCTGCTGGATGATAAAGAGAGAAGAGACAGCATGTGTGAGCAAGAGGGGGGAACTAGGGGCAGATGTAGGGGGGCAGTTAAACTTAATGCACATGTAGGGGGGACATTAAACTAGGGGGCAAATGGAGGGTGACATTAAACTGGGGCAGCTGGAGGAGGATATTAAACCATGGGGGGTACCTGGAGGGGGAAATGTCTGCCTCTAGTTGCCCCCAGTTTAATGTCCCCCTCCAGCTGCCCCAGTTTAATGTCCCCTCTAGTTTCTGCTAGTTTATACTGGGGCACCAGGAGAGGGACTTAATACTGTGGGAGATTTGGAGGGAAACGTTATAATATGGGGGTGTATAATGTTAGGGTGACTGTAGGAGGATTTTACTTTGTGGGGCATATGGAAAAATTTGAATGGGTGGAGTCAGCAGAGAAGTGGGTGGAGCTAAATTTGCCGCTGTACGCATGGCCCTCTAGAACCATTACAATTTCTCATGTGGCCCCATGGTAAAATTAATTGCCCACCCCTGCTCTAGAGGATCCCTGTTGGTCACTGTTTACAAGATGTTAGTGCTGAGATGCCCCTGCTGACAACCAGTAGCCTTGGGCTATGTTTACATCTGTGCCGGTGTGTCTGTTGTTCTAGTCCGTTGAAGGACAGGTAAAATAGCGGGCACTGACAATGGCCAACATTCCCCATTGTCTGTAATGGGATCCGTCAGGTTCTTTTAACCTGAAACCATTGACAAAAGAGTCCGACTTCGTTCACTGTTTTTAGATGGTCACTTTGACAGAGACTCCATCGTAGTGTCTGCTTTAAATTGGCACAGTTTTTTCATCCACAGCATATCTGGTTGCTATCTTAGCGTTCCAATTGTCCATTCTTCTGATCCTCCAATGGACAAAAAAAACACAAAAAACCAGAGAGCCAATGCTAGAATGAACCTATTGTAAGGTGGTATAAAGAGGCCATAAATAATGTTACCTTAAATGGGTGTTCCCCTGTTGGTAGGTGGCACATTCTGTCCAGATTCTGCCCCCGTGTTCTTTTCAATGGGAGGCAGAGATCACAGCAGGACGATGAAAATAACTTGCTCAATCTTGCCGCCAATTTAGTCACGGGGTCCATGGCTCAAGACTCCCACGGATTAGGTCAACTGATCTGTGTCTAATATGTAGCGGAAAGCTGTAACGATAGCCAATACTCTGTATCTTCGTATTTCAATGAATGCCCATAACAGTTTCAGGCTGGGGCCCCACGTGGCGAAAAAATTCACAGCCGCAGCGTTTTACAGTCAGAGCAAAGTACATTGGATTCTAACGAATCCCATGCCCACTTTGCGGTAAAAACCGCACTGTGAATATGCCGTGATTTTCAAAACCAGTGCGGTTTTGGAAATCTGTCACCGGCGCTCACGGCTGGACCCGGTCTGACAGGTTTCTGTCTTCTCCCGGCAGAAGACGGAAAGCTGAGTATGGAGACCGAACGCTGGTGTGAACCCAGCGTTAGTTGCGGGCATCACAAGGGACCCAAGTCAGTATTTTGTAAATAGGTACAAAAAAAAATCACTAGTATAAAAATGCTAGTAATGCTTGTATGACATGTATGTGTAACATGTCATATGAAATGTATGATACAAAACACTGCCACCCAGTGGACAAACTATTAAAATGGAACTTCATGTTTACCAACGTGAAGCTCAACTCAGGTTCAACTTGGGGCCAAACTGAGGCCCAGGCAAAAAAACAACTGTCTCTAGTTTCCATTATCTAGGCCACACTTAATGTGTAAATGATATCGCTGTCATGGGGCTACTGCTTATGAGCTTTTAACATACCTCCCAACCGTCCCGATTTCCGCGGGACAGTCCCGATTTGGGTGACATGTCCCGCGGTCCCGGTTGGAGGGAGGTATGTCCCGATTTCAACTCAGATCTGCGTCCAGAGGACGCAGATCTGAGTTGAACACACATGCGGCTGAAGGAAGGAGCTGACACAGGTCAGCTCCTCGCTTCGTCGCTGCCCGCCTCTCTCCCTGACACACGCGGCTGAAGCTGCTCGCGTGCTCGCTTCGCCGCTGCGTCTCTCTCTCGCTGACACATGCGGCTGAAGCGAGGAGCTGACCTGTGTCAGCTCCTCGCTTCGCTGCTGCTGCCGGCTCCTGGCTACACGAGGAGGGACATGAATCTGGGGGCAGAGATGGAGGGACATGAATCTGGGGGCAGAGATGGGGGACATGAATCTGGGGGCAGAGATGTGGGACATGAATCTGGGGGCAGAGATGGAGGGGACATGAATCTGGGGGCAGAGATGTGGGGACATGAATCTGGGGGCAGAGATGGAGGGACATGAATCTGGGGGCAGAGATGGGGGACATGAATCTGGGGGCAGAGATGTGGGACATGAATCTGGGGGCAGAGATGGAGGGGACATGAATCTGGGGGCAGAGATGTGGGGACATGAATCTGGGGGCAGAGATGGAGGGACATGAATCTGGGGGCAGAGATGGGGGACATGAATCTGGGGGCAGAGATGGAGGGACAGGAATCTGGGGGCAGAGATGTGGGACATGAATCTGGGGGCAGAGATGGAGGGGACATGAATCTGGGGGCAGAGATGGGGGACATGAATCTGAGGGCATAGATGGGGGGACATGAATCTGGGGGCAGAGATGGAGAGGACATGAATCTGGGGGCAGAGATGGAGAGGACATGAATCTGGGGGCAGAGATGGAGGGGACATGAATCTGGGGGCAGAGATGGAGGGGACATGAATCTGGGGGCAGAGATGGAGGGGACATGAATCTGGGGGCAGAGATGGAGGGACATGAATCTGGGGGCAGAGATGTGGGACATGAATCTGGGGGCAGAGATGGAGGGGACATGAATCTGGGGGCAGAGATGGAGGGGACATGAATCTGGGGGCAGAGATGGAGGGGACATGAATCTGGGGGCAGAGATGGAGGGGACATGAATCTGGGGGCAGAGATGGAGGGGACATGAATCTGGGGGCAGAGATGTGGGACATGAATCTGGGGGCAGAGATGTGGGACATGAATCTGGGGGCAGATATGGAGGGACATGAATCTGGGGGCAGAGATGGAGGGACATGAATCTGGGGGCAGAGATGGAGGGGACATGAATCTGGGGGCAGAGATGGAGAGGACATGAATCTGGGGACAGAGATGGGGGGACATGAATCTGGGGGCAGAGATGGAAGAGGGACATGAAACTGGGGGCAGATGAAGGGTGTATATGAAACTGGGGGAGAGATAGAGGGGGGACATATAATTTACGGGTGACTGTAGGAGGATTATACTGTGTGCGGGCACATCAAAAATTAACGAGTGGGCGGAGTCAACACAAAAGTGGGTGGGGCTAAATTTGCTGCGGCGCGCCGCACATTTTGTCCCTCTTTCGGTTCTTCAAAAGTTGGGAGGTATGTTTTAATATAATAGTACTATAATGTGCACCAGCTTTCCTCCATTTTTTTGCATCTCAAAAGGAAACCCACATAATATTATGCCCTGGATCTCTCCTGGTTACAGCCCTATTTTGGGTGACCAATGAAACCTCATGAAAGACAAAAAAAACAAATAGAAGAATAATAAAGATGATCAAACATGATGTAAACAACAGGGGGGAATTTACGAACATAGTTATTCCGGTTTTCTGGCAGTGGGAAAGTGAACGTTGTGAATCTATGCTCACATGTGTGCATTGGAATTCATAAGTTGTGACAAAAATGGATACAGCGCATAACATAATCCGTCTTTTTTGATTAATTAGTCGATGGGCGTCCATCAAAAGAACCGTCCGTTTGTGTCTTTTTTTTACAAATCTGTTTTTTTTTTCTCGCTTCAGCATGAGCCTGCGCAGAGAAGAATGAAAGGGGAAAAAACGGACTGCAAAACAGACACAAACAGAATATTTTACATGAGTAATCCATTAATATCCGCCTTCCAGGGACTTCAATCTTGAAAAAAAAAAAAAAAAAACGGATTTGTTGCTATCCCTCATGTATCCTTATTTTTTGGACAGAGCATATGTGTTGCAAGTCCAACTTTTGTTTCTGTCCAGAATCTCTGACTTTTGTCTCCATTTAAAAGCGGATACACATCGGAAATGTTCCAAATGCGCGCCTGGAGATGGTTTTATAACGCATTGCCATCAATGTGTTTTTTTTAAGCAACCCATTGTAATCAGTATTTTTGATCTTTAGACGGATCACTGAAACTGATTCCATGCGGAGACAACGCAGACGTGAACCCAGCCGTAGCCTGTCCAGCCAGATTTATCAAATGTGAATTCTTAAAAAGTAGGAAAAATTGTTGCGATCTCATGACAATGGAGGGATGGCATCAAAAGCAGAGTAACATATTAGAATAGAAGTGTTAGGCTAGGTGTTGGAGTCTGACAGACACCCAGCAGACCCCATCATAGTCTATGGGAACGGCGGGTGTCTGTGGGTAACTGCTTTTTTAGCAGACAGGCTCTCTGTGTTTCGGTTTTCATGTAAACCAGAATGATAGAGATGAACTCTAGTGTGAAAATAGCGTTAGACTTACAGATGTGTTAACTTCATCAAACACTGTAAGGCTTGATTCACATCTGTGCATGGGTTTCCGTTTGGGGAGTCTGTTTGGGCAACTCCGAAACAGAAACCTAAGTTGCATAAAAAAGAGGTTACTTTAGGAAACCGCAGACCCCATAGACTATAATGGGGTCCGTGTGCTTTCTGTGCGGTCTCCATATGAAACATGTGGACAGAAAAGTAGTTCACGATCTACTTTTCTGTCTGTATGACTCGTGCGGAGACCATGCGAAACCACATGGACCCCATTATAGTCTATGGGGTCCGTGTGTTTTCACTGCACACTGCTCGAAGGGATTACCAACGCAGATGTGAACGAGGCCTTATTCCAATTTCCTGATGTAAACCATGTCTTAAATCTACGCCGGCTGGTATAGATGTCAGTGCAGATTTATGATGAGGTGTGTGCCTCCTCGTAAATGAGTTGTACCCTTTGCCAGTGCAGGGAATATGAAGCCATCTTCATAAATCCCCCCCCCCCCCCCCACTGTTTTGTTGAGATGGGTAAGATCGGTGGGAGTCCAACTCTCAGGACCCCCACTGATCAGCTGTGTGAAGTGGCCGTGACGCTCTACATCTTATACACCATGTTGTCATTTTCGTAGCGGCGGCCTATTCGAGTGAATAGAACAAAGCTGCAATACCCTGCATTACTAAGCAGATGGCACGCAGGTAGACAAACTAATATATGCATTGAAGAGGCCGCAGTGCTCAAACAACTGCTTAGTAGGAATCCAATATTGATGTCCTATCCTAACAATAGTCCATCAGTATTCTGAACCCAAAAAACCCTCTTTCATCCGGGAAGCGGAGGATGCGTTCTGCAGCTAAAGGAGTCTTCTCCTTCAAGAAGTTGTGTGCTGACAGCTCTGTACTGAACGGTGACAGCAGACACTTTGTGAAACAATCCCACTTTCACTAAGCAACCTTCTGCCCTCCAATGTTATTAATAGAAGCGACATTGTGCAAATGATTTTCCATGTTTATCTGAAGCCGATATGAAGACATAGTTGCTATGGTGCCAGAATCGCTCTGCCTATAAAGGATACTTTAATGTGCTGGCATTAAAGAAAAGCCAAATTGAATCACATAAAAAAACACTATGGGATGAGGTGTTACAGCCTTCTGTCGCGCACTGATATTTGACTCATCTGTTGATAGCTAAACATTGCTTACAGGCACAGTAATCCTCAAAGACGACTTTTATTACGTGAGCGGGAAGAGAGAAGCCGCAACCGCACTACATAGCTCTGTTCTTACCATCTAAAAGCTTTAGAGAATCTTTATTACGCTGCTTCTCGGCTTCAAAATGAGCGGCGGGCAAGGGGCACGGGCGTAGAGATGGATTTTCAAAGCATACACTCGCGCATGCAATCCCGCTACGCTTCCGATATTTCCTAACTCGCTTTGCAGCAAGGGCAATCTTAACCTCTAGACGCTGCGGAGTATGTGTCTTCTAAGAACAGAAATTTGGCTTAAAGAGATGGAACTGTCAAATAAATTTCAAAAAGGTTAATTAAATGTTTCAAAATTTAAAAAATGACCATTATTTACACACTAGCCTCTGCCCGCGACTTTGTCTGCGTGTTGTTGGCGTTGATGATCCGTCTATATTCAGCAAATTGCTGCCATCGATGGTTTGCCTGCTCTGACATTTTGGCAGCTCTTAAGCTGTACTGCTGCTGAACTTGTTCCTGCCTGTGATTGTTTCGGCATCTCAGCAACTCACTGGGACGCCATATAATGAGCGGGTTGTTGGCGTTGATGATACACCTGCTCTGGCATTTCGGCAGCTGTCAAGCTTGCCTGCCGTTGAACTCGTTCCCCGCACTGTGCCCGTGATTGTTCCGGCATCTCAGCAGCTCTCTGGGACGCCATGTAATGAACATATTGTTGGCGCCGATGATCCCTGTCAGCTCTACTTGAGGAGAATTCTGTTGACTTCTGGCTTCCTTCATAGCTGTCGTTGTTTTAGAATTTTGCAACAAATTAGATTTTCCTTCTCCCGGCATGTTTAAAAGTAGAAAACTGTCAATTTGGATTAAAGGTGTTTTCCCATCCAGTGTGTCAGCACTGCCTGGAGCAGATCAGATAATATGCTAATGCATGTACAGACTGGACTGAGGATTAGTTGAGTATTTACATAGAGAGATAACAGACCTGGCTTTATCAGAACCTGAGATAAGGCTGCTGCAGGAGCAGTGTAATATAGTATGTGAACATAAATTCATAACAGTCGTGAAACCAGGTCATTTACTGGGATAAAAAGTAGCCTATGTTTTAATCGAGGTTACAATCTATGTGCCAAATTTCATCCAAATCCATTCAGCCGTTTTTGTGTGATTGAATAACAAACATCCAAACACACAAACTTTCTAATCCTTACATTATATATGTTTGTTACTCAATCACGCCAAAACAGCCGAACGGATTACAGTCAAATTCCACACATACCTACAATGGCACCAGGCATGAAACATACGCACATACTTACCCCCGTACGCTGCCGGGTTTGGCCACCGGGAGTCCCGGAATCACGCTCCTTCTGAAGGACCTGATGGTGAAGGACCTGAGATGACGTCACTGCTGCTCGCCGATTGCAGCTAGCAATAGGGGGGCGTGGCTATACACCCTCCAGCCGGCCGCAGAGCCTATCGGCCTACAGAGGGTGGGCGGAGATATTGCATCGCCAGCCGCACGCCGAGCGATACGACGAAGATGGTGGCGGTACACAGCATGCAGCCCGGCGTGAAAAGGTCAGTCCGTGGGGCCCCGGGAGTGGCAAAAGGAATCAGGGACAGGGACACTTAGGGCGCCGGGGTCTCAGCGAGGGGACATGTGGTCGCAGGGGTGGGAAGAGGCCCAGGGAAATGCAGCCGAGGGGGTTATGGAAAGGCAGCCGGGGTCGCCGAGTGGTGGCAAGGGGGCCGGGGTCGTTGCTTAGGGGGCCGGGGAAAGGGGAGGTGGTGGAAAGGGGGCCGGGGTCGCGCTGCAGGTGGGCTGCGCAATATGGGCATGCTGCCGCAGACGAAGTCGCGGGTACTGCTAGTTTATAATATTAGTAAGATTAAATGCAACAGTGTTGCTCTGTTGGTCCCTGCTGCTATTTGTATCATTCATGTGACCGATACAGCCAATCACTGGTCTCAATGGTCGTATGCCATACATGCAAGGATAACCACCGAGGTCAGTAATTGGCTGCAGCGTCAGGCAAATGAATTGCATGATGTCATCTCTGCAGGACTGGCAGGGACCACTGGAGCAGTGGCGCTGGAACGGTATTGGTAGAGTGGTTATGGTTTTACATTCTTTTAATATTTTCTGCTTTTAGGAAACTTTTTGAAAATCCTGGACAAACAAAAAACTCTTCTGGCTAAATGTTTCTGCAGATCAAGTCTAAGTGGACCAGCTGTAGTAGCCTACGGTAGCATCCCTGAACTTTAACTAACTACTTTTGAAACTGAGAGTGTCTTCTATCTTGCAAATTTAACAGCAGGTTGTTTTGAAAGTCATCAATACAAAACATCACACGAAATGTTCATTTTTGGGAGTGGCATTCCTGTAAGAATTGCTGTGTGATTTTCCCTGCTTTCAACCTTCGCAATATATTGACACAGAAGTGATGATACGGCCCCCGCAGATCCCTGATCTCAACATCATCCAGTCTGTCTGGGATTACATGAAGAGACAGAAGGATTGGAGCAAGCCTACATCCACAGAATATCTAGGCTTAGTTCTCCAAGATGGTGGGAACAACCTCCCTGCCGAGTTACTTCAAAAACTGTCTGCAATAGGGGGCAACACGGTGGCTCAGTGGTTAGCACTGCAGCCTTGCCATGCTGGAGTCCTGGGCTCAAACCCCACCAGGAACAACATCTGCAAGGAGTTTGTATGTTCTCCCCATGTTTGCATGGATTTCCTCCCATTCTACAAAGACATACTTAAATGAAAAAAAAAAGTACATTGTGATCCCTATATGGGGCTCACAATCTACATTTAAAAAAAAAACAAAACTGTCTGCAAGTACCCAGAAGAATTGATGGAAGTCAAAGGTCACACCAAATATTGATGGGATTTACATTTCTCTTTTCTTCATTCACTTTATTTTGTTTATTGACAAAAAATAAACTATTTTTGGAAGCATTTTTACTTTATTGTATTTTTTCCACACCTACCTAAAATTTTTGCACAATACAGTATGTCCCACGTGGATATAGCCTTACAGTAGGTTTACATCTGCGTTTGGTTTTCCGTCCGGAGTTTCTGCTCGGGGACACCCCGAACGGAAACCTAATCCACTTAAAAAAGAGGTTACTCGTGGAAACCCGTGGACCCCATAGACTGTATTAGTGTCCACTGGTTTCTGCCCGAAAAGGGTGAAAAATGTGGAACTTTGCGGCACTTTTCTCTTCACATTTTTGAAGTCAGTGACTACATGTACCAGTCTAAACTAGTATGAAAATAAAAATGGCATGCGGGCCTGGAGCTTCTGCTGTCATCATGGCTGGACTTTTATCCCTTTCACAGTTTTCTTGAATTGTCTCCTTTGTCAGCGTGCCGGAGTATTGTAAGGTCACAGTGGTGATAAATGATTTAAGGCCTGGCTAATGAAGCAGCTCTTTGTTCGATAATGGAGATGAGTGCATTACATATGTACCATAGCAGGCAGACTGTCACATAATGCTTTTGTCTTGAGATGCTCCATTTGCTGAAAAATAACAGACCAGACAGCTTGAGTCACTCGCCTTTGACCACATCAATGTTTTCTGAAAAAAACCCCTATATGTCGGCTCAGTGCTCCCATATCAAAAGTACCCATTATAAAAGCACCAAGCTGCAGAACGCGTGGCCCGTGTTTTAATTTAATGGCTTAATTTTAGTGGCTGTCAGTTTATGTTCACCTCCATATACAGCTCACAAAGCACCCAATAATTTATTGGAAATTACTGTGCAAGGCCAAAAAAACACGTCATAAATCAGCAATTTCACAAAAGAGCAGTGTTGGGGAGCAATAAACGTAAAACAAGATCCCTTGTAAAGTGGAAGGTAGAAGAGAAGATTAATGGAGACGGAATTAGGATATGAACCTCTAGGTACCAGGCCTGTAACCCTAGCATGACAAACGGCATTTGTGAGTCCTCATAATGCAAGTACTCATGTGTTTAGAGCACTTACGTGGAGGCGACTCAGAGCCATTGTTGTTAGAAGTGTCATGTAATGGACTCTGGAGCCCAAGTTTACAACCATAGGCTTGAGGTCGGAGAATAGGAGTCTTTTTACCAGAATACACTCGATTGGAAAAGTCAACTCCAAACCAGTTAAAACCCAATAAAAATACTCCTCAAAGGGAGCTTATATGGTGCTGCTGAGCTGAAAGAAAGCCGATCCGAAAAGTTTCAATTTCACCAAATACAGCTTAAACCTTACGCAATTCTAGAAAATACTTAATATTAAAGTATTCCTGTCAATTCAGTGAAATCTAAATGTTAGGACTGGGGGTATATGTGCATTTGGGGTACTTCTTAATGGGAGGTACTCAGACTGGGCCACAATCACCAATGGGGTGCAACAGGGGTCAGTATTGGGCAGGGGTGGGCAATTAATTTTCCCATGGGGCCACATGAGAAATTGTAACGGTTCTGGGGCCACATGGTGGCTCAGTGGTTAGCACTGCAGCCTTGCAGCACTGGAGTCCTAGTGTTCAAATCCCACCAAGGGAAAAAAAAACAAAAAACATCTGCAAGGAGTTTGTATGTTCTCCCCGTGTTTGCATGGATTTCCATTCCAAAGACATACCGATAGGGAAAAATGTACATTGTGAGCTCTATGTGGGGCTCACAATCTACATTTAAAAAAAATTGTAACGGTTCTAGAGGGCCATGCGCGCCGCGGCAAATTTAGCTCCACCCAATTCTCCGCTGACTCCACCCATTCTCAATCATTTTTCCATGTGCCCCACAAAGTAAAATCCTCCTACAGTCACCCGTACATTATACCCCCCACACACACATTATAACGTTTCCCTCCAAATGTCCCACAGTATTAAGTCCCTCTCCTGGTGCCCCAGTATAAACTAGCAGAAACTAGAGGGGACATTAAACTGAGTGCAACTAGAGGCAGACATGTCCCCCTCCAGCTACCCCCCCATTGTTTAATATCCTCCTCCAGTTGCCCCAGTTTAATGTCACCCTCCATCTGCCCCCTAGTTTAATGCCCCCCCTACATGTGCATTAAGTTTAACTGCCCCCTACATCTGCCCCTAGTTCTCTCCTCTTGCTCACACATGCTGTTTCTTCTCTCTTTATCATTCAGCAGCCTCCATTGCCGGCAGCTTGCAGAAAGCACACAGTCCCGTGTGGCTCCGCCCACTAATGAGTCATAGCCTATCTTGGTGATAGGCTGTGATGACATCATCACGGGTCCTTGAAAAACCTTCCACTAGCTATGCGGGCTGGACAGAAGCAGTCAGAGGGCCGGATGTGGCCCGCGGGCCGCACATTGCCGAGGTCTGGTATTGGGTCTTCTCTAGAGATGAGCGAGTACTATTCGAAACTCCCGTTTCGAATAGCATGCACCCATAGGAATGAATTAACGCAGCCGGCACGCGGGGGGTTAAGCGGCCGGCCGCCGGCACAGTATTACACGTATTACATCTGACTTGTATCACATTATATAGCAATAACTTTGAGATGCTTTAACGTACCCAAGTGATTTTGAGACTGTTTTTTCGTGACACATTGTACTTCATGTTAGTGGTTAACATTGATCAATACTTTTTCAATTTATTAATTAAAAAAATAAGACATTTGAAGGAAATTTTGAAAAACTCACAATTTTCAAAATGTGGAATTCTCTGCTTCTCAGACAGTCATACTACCCAAATAAGTTAATAAATATTATATACCATATCTGTGCTTTTTATTGACATCAGCTTTTGATCGTCCTTTAATTTATTTTGGACATTATAAAGCTTACAAGTCTAACAGCGATTTTCCTGATTTAGGGAGCCCTCACACAGAGTTTACGCTCCGCTCATTCAGACACGTAAACACGTGTCAAAGTGACCGCTGTAAAACACAATCCCATAGACTTCAGTGTGTGCCGGTCTTACGCACGCTACACATTGAAATCAATGGGTTTAAAAGCCTCCCGTTGATTTCAATGTGTAGCGTGCGTAAGACTGGCACACATTGAAGTCTATGGGATTGTGTTTTACAGCGCTCACTTTGACACGTGTTTACGTGTCTGAATGAGCGGAGCGTAAACTCCATGTGAAGGTAGCCTTACAAGAAAATTTCCCAAACCCATTTCTTAGGGACCACTTTAGTTTTGAAGGGGATTGTAAAGTCCTTTATATTAGAAACACCCATAAAGCACCCCACTTTCAAAAATGCACCCCTCAAATAACTCAAAACCACAAAAAAAAAAGTTTTTATAACTGGAGGTGCACTTTAAGAATTCAGGTACAAAGGAATATAGTAAATTGTATAACGTATACTCTTTACTTGCTGAAATCAAAATATCCCTTTCAATCGTATTCATGATTTTAAAACAAAGTGTGATGCTTCATTTCTCCTGCAGAGGCGCTGTAGGGGAAATGAGCATTTGCTGTTGAGTCCTGCTTGCAATTTATAGCTATTTGATGGGGTTCCAGCAATCAAGTAACCTATGATCAGTTGGGGTTTTAGAAGCCCCTTAAAATAAAAAGGGATTGCAAAAAGTTTTTTTAATAATTCATCTGTTCCCTCATTATGGACCCCCCATTCATGAGCCAAAGTGAGAGGCTGATGCTCTGGTGGACTTCAGCCCTCCATGTATTACATGGTCAGCCATTTATCTGAATAGTTACAATAAAACACTACATAGGTCTTGCAGTCAACTTCAGGTAGTGCTAAAGAGCAATATGAAAGGGGTGGTCTGCGCACGCTTTAACCCCTTCCCGCCGATGGCATTTTTTGATTTTCGTTTTTCGTTTTTGACTCCCCTCCTTCTAAACCCCATAACTTTTTTATTTCTCCGCTCCCAGAGTCATATGAGGTCTTAATTTTTGTGGGACAATTTTTTCTTCATGATGCCACCATTAATTATTCTATATAATGTACTGGGAAGCAGGAAAAAAATTCAGAATGGGGTGGATTTGAAGAAAAAATGCATTTCTGCGACTTTCTTACGGGCTTTGGTTTTACGGCGTTCACTGTGCAGCCAAAATGACATGTCCCCTATATTCTGTGTTTCGGTACAGTTCCAGGGATACCAAATTTATATGGTTTTATTTACATTTTGACCCCTAAAACAAATTCCAAAACGGTGTTAAAAAAATTTTTTTCTAAAAGTCGCCATATTCCGACGGCCGTAACTTTTTTATACATAGGTGTACGGGGATGCATAGGGCGTCTTTTTTTGCGGGGCCGGGTGTACTTTTTAGTTCTACCATTTTCGGGAAATGTTATTGCTTTGATCACTTTTTATTCAAATTTTTATCAGAATTAAAACAGTGAAAAAACGGCGGTTTGGCACTTTTGACTATTTTTCCTGCTACGGCGTGTACCGAACAGGAAAAATATTTGTATAGATTTGTAGAGCGGGCGATTTCGGACGCGGGGATACCTAACATGTATATGTTTCACAGTTTTTAACTACTTTTATATCTGTTCTAGGGAAAGGGGGGTGATTTGAACTTTTAATACTTTTTATATTTTTTTATATTTTTTTTACTTTTTTTTTATTTTTTTTTGCATTTATTAGACCCCCTAGGGGTGTTGAACCCCAGGGGGTCTGATCACTAATGCAATGCATTACAATGCTAATGCATTGCAATGCATTGCAAAAAAGCATCATCTCTTTTGCAGGCTGTATACACCAGCCTGCAAAAGAGAGAATTTGCAGACCGGCTGGGAGCCTTTAACAAGGCTGTCATGGCAACGGGGGGTCGGCCTTGGAGCATGCTCCAGGAGCCGGCGATCCCTGCCAAAATGGCGGCGCCCATGCGCCGCCGGGAAAATGGCACCTCCGGCGCCTTTGACAGCAGCGCCGGAGGGGTTAATGCCTCCGATCGGTCCGGGGACCGATCGGAGGCATTAGAGCCGGTTGTCTACTACTTGAAGCAGTAGACACCCGGCGGCTATGACGGCCGCCCGGCTCCCGGGCGGTCGCCATAGTTACAGACCCGACACGCGCCGTACTATTACGGCGCATGTCGGGAAGGGGTTAAAGACAGACTGACAGACAAAATCGTCTACATTAGATAATTGTGATAACCAGGCTGAGATATCGCGGTCAAGGCATTGCACATTTCAGGTTATTCAGCTGTTTTTAACTAAAGTCACTGCGCCCTGCCGAATTCTTTTCAACAGACATTGGATGGAGCCTACAGACTCTCACTGAATAATAGGATCTGTCGGATTATACTTAGGTCTCCATATTACTATTATTATTGTTGTTTATTTATATAGCACCATTAATTCCATGGTACTCTACATTTGGAGGTTTACATACAATACACAAAATATACAGGTAGATATAATACTAACAATGACCGACTGGCACAGTGGGGTAGAGGGCCCTGTGCCGTGAGGGTTTATAATCTATGAGGGAAGGGGGATTGTTATACAAGTCTGGGGCAGGTCCTGGGCTTCAGCCCACACAGGTTTGCTGGCTATGGTGACTCTGTCCTGTCACTTTGTCCCTGCTAAGCTCCTCTCCCTGCTATTATTTTATTCTGACCTCTGCTACCCCTTTGACTACTCTTTCAGATTTCGATTCTGTACTGCGTTTTTCGACTGTTACCGATCTTTTGGTTTGCTTCTGTGTTGTTTATATTGTCTTGTTCTGTATATCACTTATTCAAAGTAGGGATCGCTGGCCAGTTGCTCCTGCCATTAGGACACTTGTGGCAATTAGGTAGAGACAGGGGCTGGGTTGAGTTTAGGACTCAATGTCTCTGTCTTTCCCTTCTTCCATTGTTCCAGCAGCAGCACTAGGGAATTGCACAACTAGCAATTCTCTTACAGCAGAACAAAGCAGGTCAAGGTACTAGTCTCCCTGTCAGGAGCCACAAAGGTGTAGTCGGAGGGGAGGGAGTGCTAGCAGTAACGCTCTCTCTGATCTTCTGCAGTCTAACTTTGAAGTTTCTTTTGTGTTATGTAGTGCTGGAGAAGATGGAAAGGGACAGAAATGATGAGCTGTGAGCTAGTGGCGGGTAGATGCAGTCAGGAGAGGTTATATTTGGAGAAATGAATGTGAACTAAAAGATGTCCTGTTTTCTGCACAATGTTGATCTGTATCAGGCTGTATCAGGTATGAGGCCTGTGTAGGCGTCTACATCCTTACATTTATTGCACATTGAGTTCAGCTTTGATTGATTTATTTTCTTAAACAAAAAAAGGTTTCCAACTCCTGCTCTCATTTCATGTCTGAGCTTTCAGAACCATAGTTTGCTCTAACCTAAGTAAGCTAGCTGGCTGTGTAGCCTCTGGTTTTCACAATATACACTGTATTTACAAACAATGATCTTCTGACAGCTGAATCTGAAGACAACAATTCTATGCTTCGACTCATTGTTCTGCATCTCTCTGTAGCATATTCCTCCTCGGTATGCTTCGCTCTATTGGCCTTGAGGATACTGCTTTCTCTTGGTTTTCCTCCTACATCTCTGACAGCTCCTTCAGATTATCCTTTGCTGGCTCTTCTCTCCTGTTTTCTTTACTGTTGGGGTTCTTCAAGGTTCAGGATCGATTAAGGACACAGACTGTGTCTGAAACACTTAAGCTTTGCTGAGTTCTTTAACCTGGCTGTGGTGAATTTCATCCTCAAGAAAGCTTTGCAAGTAACCCTCTACAGCACCCAACAAACGTCTATATAGTGAATACATATTCCGCAGCGCTGTACAGAGATTGTCAGCAGTTATATGGAACGCTGTCGCTTCTTAGGATCACAATCTAAATTCTAATAAAACTATCAGTACTTTTCTTTTGTTTATTCCTCAAGGTTCAGTCCTAGCTACTCTCTTCTTTACTCTCTGCCCCTATTAGGCAAACTATCAGATTTATCAGTACCATCTCTATGCTGGTGGCACCCAATTATATACCTCTTACAGTGACATTACCCTACAGCTGGGTGGCTATTAATTGCGATTATATTTAGGTATTTAGATGTGTTGAGCAAATTGTGGCCCAAATTAAAAAATCCCAGTCCTGCCTACGGCTGCCTCCGCTTCCCCTTCAGCCCTACAGAGGGCTCCATGCAACTAATATCACATTGTTGTCACAGATGTTCTGACATTGTTCAGTGCCAGCAACGTGATATGGGTTGCAAGGGGAAAAAAAAAAGAGGAACAGAGGCCCACCAGGCCCCCTAAGGTTGCAGGCTTCATAGCAGCCACTACAGCACTAGTTCCACCATATCTAATCACTTGCACGCTCATGTAATTCTATACCTCAAAAACATTTCCAGAATCCATGGAAACATAAATTGAAAACCCATATCATCACCCTGATTCACTCTCGCCTTGACTACTGTAACTCCTTACTAATCGGTCTTCCCCTCACTAAACTCTCCCCTCTACAATCTATTCTGAACATAGTGTCCAGGCTCATCTATCAGGCTAGACGTTACAGCGATGCCTCTGGTCTGTGCCAGTCACTACACTGGCTGCCTATTCATTATAGAATAAAATATAAAGTTATCACTCTCATCCACAAGGCTCTCCATTATGCCGCACCTCCCTACATTTCCTCCCTCATCTCTGTGTACCACCCAACCCGTGCTCTCCGCTCACTCAATGACCTAACACTTACCTCCTCTATTATCAGAACCTCCCGCGCTCGTATACAAGACTTCTCCCGAGCTGCACCACTTCTCTGGAATGCTCTACCCTGGACAATCAGATTAACTCCCAACTTTTACAGCTTCATGTACATCCTAAAGATATATCTCTTCAGGCAGACCTATCACAAATCCTTTTGCAGTTTGGCTCCCTAAAACTAACCCTTCTTCACACCCCTCTCCCAATATCCCACAGGACATAATGCCTTATCAGACCTTATATGCCCAGGCACTTTGGATCTGCGCATAAATGAACACTGACTGGTGACGGCTCTTACAGCTTTATTTATATGTGTAATTAAAATAATCAGTGCCATAAAAATGCCATGACCACTGTAAAAGCGATGCCGCCCCTGCTACCTTTTATGTCACCCCCTCTACCACATAGATTGTAAGCTCTTGAGAGCAAGACCCTCACTCCTATACTGTGAGTTGATTTCTTACACTGTAATGTCTCATTTTGCCTCTGTAAATAAAAAGTATAATCATTATTATTGTCATATCCAAAAATACTGGGAAAAATAAAAATTTCTGAATTGCCTTTATTTTTTCACTGCTTCACCTCCTAACATAAATCTTAAACAAAACTTGCCTCATATAGAAAGAGTTCTACACGGGAACAAAAACTACATAAATTTCGTATTGTCCTGATTGTACTGAAACGCAGAATAACGCTAACATGTAATTTCCAATACACAGAACGGTGCTATTACTAAGTACAATTTGTCCCACAAGGAAACAAACCCTAATACAGATCTGCAAACAGTAAAGTAAAAAAAATGTCATGGCTTTTAGACAAAGGGGGTAAAAAAATGAAAAAGATGGCTGCAGTTTGGAGAAGGTTAAAGAAAGACCCAAATGATTAAAATCTGTTAATCTGCATAGGACCCAATGTAAAAGAAGAAGATGCCAACATTGCTGGGGGGGGTTTCTGTTGATCCCATTTAACAAAAAATAGAATTTAAAACAAAATCAATAAATGGTATGAAAAAGTGAAACAATCCCTCACACAACTCCATCAAAACATCAAAAATATAGAAAAAGGTATGTGGCATTGTTGTAAACCATACCAAATGACAGACATGACAATGATGCTAGGTCTACACCTGCGTTTGGGTTTCCAATCGGGGGTCCACTTGGGGATCCAAAAAACGGAAACCCAATCCGCTTATAAAGCAGTTACCCAGGTAAACCCATGGAGGCCATTGACTATAATGGGGGCCCGCTGGACTTCTGCCTGAAAATTATGGAGAGAAAAGTCCTGCTTGCCCAAATGGTGACCGAGCACTATTGTGAACCTAGCCCGACAAATATTTATAATGCACTTTTGCCACAGAGACTCAAAATACAGTGAACTTTGTGAAGTAAGGGGAGTTAGTGGCTGCTATACAGGCGCTCGTCCCCAACACCCACAAGGGTCAGTTGTTGTTTTTTTTACGGGGAGTCAATTTACCTATCAAAATATTTTTGGCATGTGGGAGGAAACCGGATTACCTTGAGGAAACTTTCACAAAAACAGGGAGAACATACAAACGCCTTGAAGATTTTGCCCTTGTTCAGCCGGGTTCACACGGGGGGGGGGGGGGTGTTACGGACCGGGTTTTGATGCGGAGGCCGCCTTAGAATTCATTCAAAAGAGCGGCTAGCCGTGACTGGATGCCAGTGCAGTGTGTACAGTGCACTGGTATCTAGTTGCGCACTCCGCTCGGGAATAGGCTGGGAGGGAGGTGTTGCACCGAGAACTCTGTGGCAGAGTCCGCCTCAAGAAAGGGCATTTCGCTTCTTTTTCCGTGAGCAGAAAAAGGAGTCCATTAGCCAGGTTCACACAGGAGTTTTTTGGACCGGATTTTGATGTGAAGGCTGCCTCGGAATCTGGTCCAAAAAACAGCTAGTTGTGACTGGATGCGGGTACAGTACATACAGTGCACCGGCATCCAGTTGTGGCATTTTACTCCAGATTAGGCCCAAATGCATGGGCCTAATCAAGAGGAAGGTGTTGCGCCATGGAATCCGCCTCCAAAAGAGGCATGTTGCCTCAAACCATTGAGGTTTTTTGAGCGGTATTTTGATGTGGATTTCACGTCAAAATCCTGACCAAAAAACTCTGTGTGAACCCAGATTTCAGGATAAGTTCACACAGGGCTTTTTGGATCGGAACCTGAGGCGGAGGCCGCTTCAGGTTCCGATCCAAAAGCCGGGTAGCCGCGACTGAAAGCCATTGCACTGCACCGGCATCCAGCCGCGCACTCCGCTCCGGAATAGGCCCAATGAATGGGCGTAGTCCGGGGGAGGGTGTGTCTTCAAGCCGAATCGCACGCTGAAACGGCCTGAAGAAAGAACATCTCGCTTCTTTTGTGGTGACTCCCGGAAAAAACTCCTGAGCGGCTCCCATTGATTTCAAATGGGAGCCATCTTTTTGGTCAAGATTTTGAGGCCGTATTCGCCTCAAAATCCTGACCAAAAAGCTCCGTGTGAACTTACCCTCAGATTCGAACCCAGGACCCCAGCGCTTCAAGGCAACAATATTAAGTTGCTGTTTTATTCTATTTCACCCCAAAAAAGAGTTAATACAAGTTAATTGACAAAACTCATATATACATCAAAAGATTGTCATTGTAAATTAACATTCATCCCATAAAAAAAAGGAGTTATGTGAAGAGAAAAAAAAAGTTTTGGCTTAGAATGTGACGGAAAAAAAACTTTAAAAACTTGCTAGATCGGTAGATATCGGTATGAACATCATTTATTCGAGGAATATTAGCTAGTGCTCCCTGACAAATGCATAGGTTGTGCAGGGCGCGAAGGGGAGAACCTTTCTAATGAATGCCTCAGTCTCAGTAACACAGAAGTGTCTTGGCTGGTGACAAATTCCTCCAGTGATGGCTCTCCTAGCAGTGACGGCAGCGGGCTCATCTGCTATTCATGAGCCAGTATTGTGTATCCCTCCAGGCTGCCTGAACTCTTATTAGCATTTCTAATGAAGTGATCTCCACAGGAGGAAGCAGATGATACCTCTCCTCAGACCCTCATTACTAAGCAATGAGAGGGAATCACCTCACTGGGAGTGAACAAGCTTCCCGGTGCTAAGTAGTTCAAGGAGATTCTACTTTGCAGCAAAAACAAATTGTTCTCAGGGCTTTTCGATCAAAAATCAGAAAGTCTTCCCTTAAAAATCAGACTCATTTAAATAATCACACCGATTATGAACATTGCAAAATACGTACGGCTTCACCGCTATAGGCCTTGTGGGAAGGAATCGGATTCTAGCATTTATTTTCCCAGCACGTGTATGATCATCGAAAAAGATCTGATTCACTGTTATGAAGCCAGGTGTTCTATTGATAACACAAGAGCGCAGGAACAGGAAGTGTTGTCATGGGGACACAAGCTGTTCTGTTCCAATTAGAAGCTAAATCTAACATACGTCTATATTTGCTGTGTTATTAGAAGCCATTTAAAGGAACACTAAAGCTGGAAATAAAGGAGACGGTAAACATGAGATAATCCTGACCCTGCTGCTTGTCACTGCAAAATGTTCTGTAACTATTTTGTAGAAGTCCTGCAAGTTAAAGGGGTTTCCAGTCTCAATTGTGATAGAACACCCACACAGATCAGCTGTTCCAGCAGCCTCTTGGTGCCAGAAACTGCTGCAGTCAACAGTGAGCATGTGCAGACTCTTCAAGTAAAAGGAGCTGCGCTATGCAGTAAGGCTAAGTTGACATCGCTCCGATTATAATGGTGTCCGCCCGCTGTCCACCCGCCCGTCTTCTTCCGTCCTGGGTTTCAATCTTCTAGGCCTCGGGCAGAGCCGACTGCGCATGCCAGCGGCCACAAGAAAATGGCCGCTTACTCAGTAAGCTGTGTAAGTGGCCATTTTCTTGTGGCCGCTTACACAGCTTACTGAATAAGCGGCCATTTTTCTTGTGGCCCGGGCATGCTCAGTCGGCTCTGCCCGAGGCCTAGAAGATTGAAACCCAGGACGGAAGAAGACGCAGGCAGAGAGTGTTCCAGAAGAAGATGGAGGCGTCGCTGGAGAGTTCTCTCGCAGCATTGGGGACACCCCCAGTGCTGCGAGAGAAGTCATTTGCATACCAAAGAAAAAATGGATTTCTACCGAACGGCGATGCAGAGAATACATCTAAAGGTAGGAGAAGAATAGCCTTTCTTAAGGCTATTCTTACGTGTTAGTCAGAAAAAAAGGGAATCCAATGATAGGATCCCTTTAAAGGAAATTCTTAAATTCCTTGTCCTCATGTTCACTACTATATATATATATATATATATATATATATATATATATATCACATTTGACAATCTAGCATGACCAGTTTTGGTATCTCCTTACATCCGTGGTCTCAAACTTGGCCGGCAAATGGGTTGCATATAGAAAAAATTGATGGGCTGAATTCCTTCCAAATTCTATACAACACAAATGTATACATAGAGTTTAGTGTCCCCCAGCAGTGACCCCACACATTTTATTGTCCCCCCTGCAGTGGCCCCATATAGTTCATTGTTCCCAAGCACCTATCTTCCTGCTACCGAGCGCGCTCTCCTCCCCTGCTCCAGGACTGTGTAGAGTCACACCCCTTTGACAATGACAACAACCAGTTGTCAACTTATTTATAAATTACCAGGAGGAATAACAGAGGTACAGCTCAATGTAGAGTTATGAGAAAAGCTAATTCAGAGTTATGTCACAGGGATTACAAGTAATTTTTTAATGGGATTTAACATGCATCTTCTAGTAATTAGTCTTGTCTGGTCATGACAACTTCTTTCCTTGTGTCTTATAAGTGCGTTGTGAACTAAAGGAGAACTTTCCAGCTGCTTTCCCATCTATCACCCACTCTGGAAGATCCAACATATGAGCATTACAATGAAGATCAACAAATCAATCAATGGTGATTGATTTCCCCTGCAACAAGGGCTCACAGGCCACAGCTCCAGGCAATAATCAGTGATCACCAGGGGTCGTGGCTCTTTTGATATACAGAGTTAAGCCCTCGTTCACATCTGCGTTTGGATTCCATCCAGGGGAGTCTGATGGGGACGGAATACAAACGCAATTGCAGCTTGTGCTTGCCGCGCGCTGCCCGCACGAATCATGTGGATAGGAAAGTAGATTATGAAGTACTTTCCTGTCTGCATGATCCCTGCGGAGATCTGGCGGCAAGCACATGGACCCCATTATAGTCTATGGGGTCCTTGTGCTTTCACTGGCACACCACTTGCAGTTGCGTTCTGTACTCCGTTCCTCATGCGGACTCTCCTGGATGGTATACCAACGCAGATGTGAACGAGGCCTTAACCAAGCCCTACTGCCTGAGCTGACCTGTACCAGTACACTGACCCATACTCATTTAGGCTAGGGTTATTATGGCCATAATACAAGTCACAGGTAATAAAAATTAATATGACTTTCACGCTGCCGCAACGGATGAAAATATCCATCAATTTAGGATATTTTGCTACCATAGCACCACAGCAACTTGCATGTGTATATGTATGGTTCCGTGAGAACATGGCATGGGCAGCACATAGATGTTGTCTCTGTATAGCTCTAGACTTATCCTCATACATTTTTCCCAAGTTGTATATTTTCTGTTGCTGGAATGACACCTTCACACTTGAGGAACCATGTCGCTGAATCCCCCCCATGTGTATGTAGCACAATGAAATAAAATTGAGAAAGAGTAGCACAGCAATATCATTGGACAGAATCCCTGCTTAGTTTTCTTTCCGTGTGCCTAGATGAATGAAAAATGATGTCCCCAGCTGTTCTGGTAATAGTTACAGCTGCATGTCAGTAAGAAGTACACTGAGCAGTAAATTAAGACGTCCGACAAGAGAAGAAATAACAATGAGGAAGATTAAAGACAAAGGAAAATCAATAACAATAGAGCTGAGCAGCTGAGGAACTTGTGGTAGTGGCCAGGAAATACGCTTGGAAGTGCTCCACCACTCATCATTATGATATAATCTTATTACACATTTAATGTCCTCATCAATTTCATTTTAATCTCGTAGGAAAAAAATAGAATTGTGAAGAGTAAATGAGTCTCCGTGAATGAGAACAAGCCTGCCACGCCTCATACACACAAATGTGTGGCGGATCCATAATAGGCCACCCGCAAGATCTTATTGGGACCATACTGAACATAATGTATATCAGGTTTCCTACACAGGCTGACAAAAAAAAATTTCACAGATCCAAATGGGATCCATGAGAAAAAATAATTGCCTGCATTCTCCTTTGAGAATCCGCCCAGACACCGTATTACCATATAGGACCACAGAGAGCGTACTACAAAATAGTATGAATTTCATGTGAGGTCTTATGGTATGTTCACGGGAACATATTCCGCACTCAACTCTCTGGGTCCATTCACACGGAGGAAAATGGGGAGGAATTTGATGTGGAATTTCAGTGCTGAAAAAAAAGCCTCCCATTGACTTCAATGGGTTCCATTTTCTGAAATCAATGGGAGGCTTTTTTTCAGCGCAGAAATTCCACACCAAATTCCTCACGATTTTCCTCCGTGTGATGTTTGGTTATCATCTTGCATATTTGGCCACAGGTCCTAAAATCTTCCTGTCAAAAAAAAATTGACAAAATTTTCTTTTGCTCCCAAACCATGCTTCTCTGGTTTTCCTATGCTGGTATGCATCCTACAAGACATTGCTCAGCTATGAGGCTCATACAGGCCGTCAAAATGGAAGGAAACAGAGACACCTACACTCCAGCAACAGAGAGAAAAGGTTAATAATCTCTATCATATTGGAGAGCTCTATAGTTGGGGCACCAAGTCTAGACAATCTTTCCTGAAGACATTGTATACCCACGGTATATCCATTACACTAATGAGTCCTCCGTGACTTCTAACATGTCCCCCTTTTTGTTAGACATCTTCGACCTTATACTACTTTCCATACCCTTATCTCAGGGATAGACAACCTTCGGCACTACAGCAGTTGTAAAACTTCAATTCCCAGCATGCATACTTGCTCTGCTGTTCTTGCAACTCCCATGGAAGGGAGTGGAGCATGTTGGGAGTTGTAGTTTCACAGCAGCTGGAGTGCTGGAGGTTGCTGACCTCTGCCTTAGCTGTTTCATTGCCTATACATATAAGTGAATTTAAAGTTTAGGCCCCGTGCGGTCACCCTTGTTGGTATTGTTACCAGGTTCGTTGCTTCTGTGTGGAAAAATTTCAAAAAGTTCTATAAAAATAGATTGCAAAAAAAAAAAAAAATGCCACAAACCGTCCCCTATTGCTTTCAAATCAGCACCCTGGGGGGGGGGGGGGACTTCTTGACACAAAATCCCTATTGGTTTTATCCATTGAAATCTTTGTCGACATGTAATGAGGAGACATTTAACCTCCTTAGTTTAACAACCTTAGGTGGGTGATCATAGAGGGCCATATACAGTGTCCCTGCGCAAGACAGGCTAGCAAACCCTGTGTAGCAATATATTACAGTGTTTTATTCAAGGCTATACATGTCACTGCTGTACCATGAGAGGAGTGACTTTGGTATGTCCTGTGGTATGACACCACTACCAGGGGACATGGTGACATTACACATGGACATTACAAACGCTTCAAAAATTCCTGAAAATACTCTCATTGATGTCACTTGGAGTCAGCTAGTTTCTTTATCAGTGCTATCTTTTCCAGCTAGAATGTGTCCTGCCCTATCTTAAGGCAGAAAAAAATGCCCCCAAATCCCATTCAAATTAATAGAATGTCTCAAAAAAATGTGCTCAATTTAAAAAAAACTACTTCAAAAACACAGAACTCCCTTGTGAAGCTGCTTTTATAAGGCTCAATTTTTACCAGCGCTCAGTTTCCATTCAAGGATTCCACTACCATTCCGCTTGAAAAATGCAGAGAGAAAAGTCCTGCAAGCAGCACATTTCTCTCCGCATTATCGGGCGGCGACCCAGGAGACCCCATTATAGTCTATCTGGTCCACAGGTAACCGCTTTTTAAGCAAATTGGGTTTCTGTTTTTCGGGTCTCCAAGTGAATCTGAACAATGAAAACCCACCACAGGTGAACTCACCCTTAGGGTCTATTCACACAGAGGAAAATAGTGAGGAATTTGGAGGGGAATTTCGGCGCTGAAAAAAAAGCCTCCCATAGACTTTAATGGGTTCCCTTTTCTGCTAGAAAGGAACCCATTGAAATCAATGGGAGGCATTTTTTTTCAGCGCTGAAATTCCACACCAAATTCCTCACCATTTTCCTCCGTGTGAATGGACCCTTAGGCTACAATCACATTATTGTGGAGAGAAATGGTAGTGAAAAACAGACAAAACGGCCTGGCTATTATTATTATTGTTTATTTATATAGCACCATTAATTCCATGGTGCTTTATTATATTAATTCCATGGTGCTTTACATTTGGGGGTTACATACAGTACACAGAATATACAGGTAGATATAATACTAACAGTGACTGACTGGCACAGTGGGGTAGAGGGCCCTGCCCTTACAATCTATGGGGGAAGGGAGTAGAGACAGAAGGAGAGGGGGAGACTGTACAGATGGCGGTGCGGTGATAGTGGTATTGGAGGTTGTAGGCCTTCCTGAATAGGTGAGTCTTCAGGGCCTTCTTGAATCCTGTGATTGTGGGGATCAGTCTTATGTGTCGTGGTAAGGAGTTCCAGAGTATGGGGGATGCACGGGAGAAATCTTGGAGACGGTTGTGTGAGGAGTGGATGAGAGCAGAGCGGAGCAGGAGGTCATTGGAGGATCTGAGGTTACGTGTGGGCAGGTAGCGGGAGATTAGGTCGGAGATATATGGAGGGGACAGGTTGTGGATGGCTTTGTATGTTAATTTTAGTAGCTTCAATTCAATTTGCTGGGCTATGGGTAGGCAGTGGAGGGACTGGCAGAGGGGAGCAGCCGATGAAGAGCGGAGGGTGAGGTAAATTAAGCGAGCAGCGCAGTTTAGGGTGGACTGGAGGGGGGTCGAGGGTGTTTGCTGGGAGTCCATGGAGAAGGGTGTTGCAGTAGTCTAAGCGGGAGATTATGAGGGCCTGGACGAGCATCTTGGTAGTTTCAGGGGTGAGGAAGGAGCGGATTCGATGGATGTTCTTGAGTTGGAGGCGGCAGGAAGTGTTGAGGGTTTGAACGTGTGACTTGAAGGATAGGTCGCAGTCCAGGGTTACCCCAAGGCATCGGGCCCGTGGGACAGGGGTAATTGTGGTTCTGTTAACTTTGATAGATGGGTCAGGTGGCGATTCCTCACAGACTTCAGGCTATTGAAGGACCCATAAAAGCAGATAAAGATTGAAACATGTCCTACTTATTGACAGTCTGTTAGAAATTGTGGATAGCCACATTGAAATCTTGTGCCACAATACCTGTTCTGCATCTCGCTTGTCACATTCTCCAAATGTGGGCTGAACAGAGCAGGTCAGGTTGGGAACACCTAGGCCCAACATGTTTATTGTAACTCTGGTGGGAGTACTAAAGGAAAACTATCCCAGTTCATACCTGTGGTAGATCTCCATTTTGGTGCATGGACACCAGTCTTCATAAATCTGCCCCAATCCTATCCTATCCTACTAAGAGTTTGTATGTTTGTTACTCAATCACGCAAAAACGGCTGAACAGATTTGGCTGAAATTTGCCACATACATAGCTAGGAACCCCCATTAAAACATAGGCTACTTTTTATCCCGGTAAATTACATCACTACATGACCGTTAAGTATGAATTTAGACACACACTACGTTTGAGGACCTTTGATGACATCATCACAGGACCTTCAGCCGTCCCATAAGTTCACGCTATGTGGTGGGTGGAGCTACACACTAATTTGGGGGCGGAGCTAAACAGGAGGGAGCCGGACAGTGTGAAAGCTGAAGAAAATGGAGTCTCATGGAAGATCAGGAGACTACAGAACATATAGGCTGTGTGTGGCCAAGAGAGTATATCGAATGTAGAGTTTCAATAAGTAGGACGGGGAATCTGCTGATCTGCCTCGGATGGGGGAGGGGGGAGAACTGTTGCACATTTCAGCAACATCCGTTCAGCCGTGTCAGACACTCTCACACAACAAAAATCCTGTAATCCAAATTAGCAGATGTAGCAGAGCTGACGCAGCGCGCTAGCAGTTTCTGTGCGTAACACAGGGACATGTGGTCTTCGGACTGTGCTGGGGGAGGAACGGCGAACTGTGTTAAATTTCACCAGCAGCCATTCAGCCGTGTCTAACACAGATGCTGCTAGGACACTCAGACAAGACAACCCCTGTGATCCAAATTGCCCGATGTAGCACAGCTGAGGCAGCTCGGTACCACAGCTTCCTCTGCTCTCCATACAGATGTGCATACACCTGGGTCTCTTGCGCATATGCACAGATTTATTAGAGCCGACACGCGGACGCAGGCGGTCACCATCAACCGCATTTGGCTAATTATAAGTGGCTCATCGCCAACAACAACCTGCAGACGAAGTCACGAGCAGAAGCTAGTGTGTTCTAAAAAAGGCTTTGTTTTTGAACTTTGTGTGAATATAGCTTAAAGCTACATTAACACAACTGAGGTGCAAAACGGCGATGAACAACATTCATTTTTCACAACTGTCTTGTGCCCGAGGGGCAGCCATTTTCACATGACCTATATCTTGACGGTCTGTTACAATTGTTAAAATAACAGTCATGTGTATAGCGGTCAATAATTCGCTCATCTGTTGCCAGTTGCATCTCTTATGTGGCTATAACCTCATCAATTACAAGTGTGACAAGGGGGAAGGAAGAATACTGGAGTTCTCTACAGTCAGCACCTGAGTTTTCGGGTCGAGAGGAGTTTTACAGACTTAGCTTTGAGATACTGAGTAAAACTATGCCTGCCTTAGGGCTCAAGCATTTGTTATCTTTCGCAGGGAATGGAGCAGATACATAGTGAAACCCTTTCTTTTCACTCATGGAATTTTCTGTGGAGGAAGCGAATTTTAACCACATCAGCAATGGACATGTCTTAACTCTGTGGCGGGGGAAGCAAAGGCGTATTCTTATTGGCACCAGTCAAAGAAGCTTTGTTTCATTTCAAAGCAGCATCTTGTGCAGAAAATTGATCCTTTAATTCCCCCTTCTAGTAAAATGCTTTGTGTGGGACTAAAATGTTATGCACCTTGAGTTGGGTTGCAAAAAAGAGAATGCAAAATGCAAATTGTGTACCAAAGCCGTGTTTGTGCGCACCATGAACTTTGACTCTGACAGGCGTAATTCTTTGCCAGACTTTCTGAGAAGATACGCAACCAAATATTTTCTATCAAAGCCGACGACATCACACTGGACACAAATATGCTTCTATAAAAATGCAAACCCATGTACAAATGTGCAATATAAAATTGCAGGCCCTCCCTCCCCCCCATAGATTTCAGCTTTTGCAAATGTTGATAGCCATGGGTGAAACAATAAGTGACACGATGAGGGTTCAAAACTCACAGTACAAGACGCTTTATGCTGTGGCTTTTAGTTGCAGCGTCTGGATGCGAATTGTTCAATGTTATCCAATAACATGCTACTGTAGATCGCAGCGGGTTGGTCTATGGTAAGTATGCAGTGGCTAATGCATAGTGATTATTGCTTGTGCGGTCCTGACCTTGCAAATGAGATATGGGCAATATGGATAAATTTATGTTAGGCAAGGTTCGCATCTGTATTCAGGTTTCCGTTTGGGGAATCTATTTGGGGACCCCCTGGACGGAAACCGATCTGCATAAAAAAGCAGTTACCTAAAGAGTGGTTTCCACTTGGTTTCCCCATGAAAATTCAAGAGAGAAAAGTATTGTTTACAGGACTTTTCTCTCCGCATATATCATGCGGATAGGGGAAAGGAATGGTCCAAACACAGATGTGAACCCAGCCCTGATATAGTAAGTTATCTTCAGTTTATGGGTATGGACACCTCACATTTACCACATACGGTAATTCTATCATGCTGATCCATTTTTTTGTATTATTATTTTTTTTTAAGGTTAGAATGGATGGTGGCTCTTGGGAAGATTCAAGCTGATCCATATTTATGATCATCAGATTACACAGACTCGTGTTAGCAGATACCTGCAGCCATTACTTTTTCTGTCCCACGTTATTGTCCCCCATTATATACAGTTTAGCACTATACTCCTTCAGTTTGTAGCTTGGGAACATTTGGATGCACATCCTGTCAGCGGATTGTCCCACTGAGATTAATTAATGTGCATCCTCCCAAACCCTCGCTCATAACATCTCTTATTATACCACTGAGACATGTCAGAAGACGTATAAAGGAAAGAACCAGAGCTCCATACAGCACCGTAATAATAGCAGCACATTAAGGGGTAACCGTCATAGATCAATGCAAAAAAAAATTGTAACTTATCTGTGAAAAATAACTCTTTCTCCACTTGTCATCCACCTTTTCTCTTTTCCCTGCACTGTGCATTCACTCTCTTTAGGGAAGATGTGTTAGCAGCTCACTAGAAGGCTATGGAGAGGGGAGGGGGACAAGGAGAAATAACTGACTTTCCACATCATTTGCAGTGGAATAATGCAGGCTTTCCTGTATGCTCAGGCCCCAGTCGCTGGGAACCCGCTCCTAACGTTAAGTTCATATAGGATATTTTGGTCAGGATTTTGAGGTGGAATCCGCCTCAAAATCCTGACCAAATAAACTGCACCCATTGAAATCAATGGGAGCCGGTCAGTTCTTTTTTCCGGGAGCGGTCTGTTCCGGCTCCTGGAAAAAAGCAACATGCTCATTCTTCAGGCGAATCCGCCTGAAGACACTCCCTCCTCCCCACTAGGCCTAATCCAGAGCAGAATGCTGCAACTGGATGCTGGCGCACTGCACCGGCATCCTGTCACAGCTACCATTTTTTAGGTCCGGAATCTGAGGCGGCCTCCACCTCAAATCTGGACCAGAATATCCTGTGTAAACCCGGCCTAACACCCATAAATGGCAAACCGCTGATCTTTAGTGCTAAACCTCTTAGATGCTGCGGTCAATTGTAATTGCAGCATTTATGGGGTTTTAGATAGAGGGGACAAACTCCTGGAGGCATTGGCCCCCCTGCAAAGAAGATTGCAGGGATCGAAGAGCATAAGGAAATTATGGGTTTTTAAAAATAAAAATAAAAAAATTATCACACATGAATATCCCCATCCCAAACGTTTTAATAGTAATAACAAAATAAAAACATAACTCACGTTTCACCCAATAGGACCTGAGTAATATAAACGTTATTTTACCCTTACTCTAAATAGTGTAAAAAAATTATGCCAAAATCGCCATTTTTTGTCTTTTGGCCACTGAAAAAGCTATGAAAAAGCGTTATGTTCCTGAAATTGGCATAAATAAAAACTTCAAGTCTTCCCGTACAAAAAAAAAAATCACACATTTCTGTTAACACAAAAAATAATGGAAAAGTTATGCAAAAAAAAAAAAAAGTTATTACAAAGGGTTATGCAAAAAAAAAAATATTGTTATTACAAGGGTTTTTACTTTGTAAAAGTCGTAAAACCTAAAGCCTATGTGGAGGAGCATGGGACTCACTCTGAGGATTTGGATATGGGTGTAGTGTTCTCTCCCCTAAACTTCGCTGCCGGCCCTGAGCTAAGGGCTGACTGCTATTGCATTATTGCTGAGAGTTTTTCCATATTAGATGCGATCACCCTGATAATTTTTATTGTTATTGGTATCTGCATGTGCTAAGTGCAGCGGCGTTTTAGGTATTACAGGATTGAGCTGCAATTGAAATACAGACCCTAAAAGGATTTGGGGTGGAGGGTATTTTACATCCTCATTCCAAAAGTAAACCATTACCAATACCAAGTGATATACATGGCGGAGGGCGCACTCTGTAAATAATAAAAGAGTGAAGAGCGACAGACTTTTTTTCTCTTTTTTTTTAATTTCTTATAGCTTTTTATTGTATTAATTGTATTAGAGGATCTTACTGACCGTGGCTGACTGTCAGCCATTTATGATGAAGGCAGAGTGAGAGAAGTAGAAGAATTGAGGTTTGGCTTACCAACTCCACAATGGCCTCCAAAATGATTCAATGTAGACCAGTGGCGTAACTAGGAATGGCGGGGCCCCATGGCGAACTTTTGACAAGAGGGGGATGTGGGCGTGCAGGCTGTTTGTGAACAAGAGGGTGATGTGGGGTGCAGAGCACGTATGAACAAGAGGGGGTAATGGGGGTGTAAACTGTGTGTGAGCAAGAAGGTGATATGGAGCAGGGAACCCCTCATTCCGCCACACTCTTGCTCACCCACAGCCTGCACCACCCATTCTCCCTTCTTTCTCACACACAACCTGTGCCCCACGTCACCCTCTTTGCTCACACGTAGCTTGCACACCCATGTACTACTCTTGCTCACACACAGCCTGCACCACCTCATCCCATTCATCCCTCCTCGTGCTGACATAGGGATGAATGGGAGGGTGCAGGCTGTGTATGAGAAAGGGGGAAATGGGGGTGTAGATTTTCTCACACAGAGCCTGCACGCTCATGTACCCCTCTTCCTCACAGGCAGCCTGTAACCCATTCCCCCCATTGTACACAGACCTGTACAATCCGGTTAGCTCCGCCCACACAATACTTTGATTCTATCTTAGTAGGTTAAGGACCTTTGATGACGTCATGACACAGATCCTTAACCTGTAAGGTATCAAGGCTTGGGGACAGCAGGCAGGAGATAGAAGTTTCTCCCGCCCACTGTCACTATGCAAGTGTCGGGAGGCAGGGGCCCAGACAGCAGGTGGAAGCTGCTGCTTGGGTACAGTAGTGAAGCTAGCAATTGCTGGCTTCACTACTGTTGAAAGATGGACTGTAGAGGAGACAGCTGCTCTCCATCTTCAGGCAGCCCCTGGGGCTGCAGTAAATAGGGCCTGTTACCTGCTGGAGTTACTCCAGCAGGTGACTGCCTATTAAAAAAAAAAATCTGCAGCGGTAACAGCTGCCACCGGGCCCCCAATTGTCCCAGACCCTGTGGCAGCTGCTACCCCGGTACTTACGCCCCTGACCGAGACCTTTATTCCTAGTGTACAAATAACCACCCCCTTAAAGAGATTTTCTCTCTAGAATAACCCAGTCTTAGGACTCTCCCCTAGGAGTCAAAATGGAGAACCACTCTATAAGAGCGCTCCCAACCTAGTCAAACCCTCCATGCATAACATGGACAGCCAGTCATTGGAATAACTGGCATGTAATGCTATATTTTCCATATTCCCCACAGCAGCCGTATAGTCAAGTGTGCATTGTTGTGATAACCTTGTTTTACAATGTACAGTTTTGACTGCTTTTCCAGACTTTTACCCATCCTAAAATTACCACAGTCAGAGACAACTGCTGCCTTCCTAATACACAGATAGCAACTTATAGCATGGCATTTTATTGTTACAGCCTTGTACCGTAGTTGTATATAGCACTTCTCTGTCACTGTCACCTTCCATCACACAACTGACTATACATGAATGATGTTTATCCACCTGGACTAACACTGAGTATGAAGTGTAGGGGGCAGGCAATTGTATATCAGGTGAAAAAGGTAATATAGGTCAGTCACTGGCTAGAAGAAAATTTTCTTGCAATATATAGTATTCACTAGATTCCTGGGTAGTGTTCAGTGTGTAATCCACCCCCTATTCCTACTTCATAACTGAGAAAATTTGTCTTTAAGAACCAGCTGAGTGACATCCCCTATTGCACATATGATAGGAGGTATTGGCATACGGAAACTGATTTTTTTTTTTTTTTTTGCTGATGTGTCTGATCACCAGAATTCTGAATATTACGACCCCCTTCAATCCCAAGAAAGAGGGCATTGCATCTCTCTGGATGTATGGAGGAATAGACTGCTGGAGTTGGCTAAGTCACAGATCTCTGGCAGTCACAAAGAGATATATAGAGTATATTGGACATGCATAAGAGGCAAATGACCCCCATTCTCGAAATCAGCAGGGTCTCAGCAGTTTGACTGCCACAGATCAGACAGATATGGTGTATCCTACTAAAGGTGTGGATACCCTATTCACAGGACAAGGAGTATGTTTCGTTAATTGGAAAATCATCTTTGAAGCGGCCTATTTTGGACCATTAGGAACGTTTTTTTGTATTTTTTTTAACTCCATGCACACCAATACCTTAAACTTTATTTTTCTATCTACATAGCTACATAAAGGCTTGTCGTTTTTCTATTCTGATTGCCATTAAAACCCACTGGCATCCCACTACTGCATTACAGGCAGGTGATTGACTGACAGATAAAGCCCCCTCCTGTCAAATACCTTATTAACTGGTGAGCATGGCATCTACAAGGTTAACCAATTGGTACATACAGCAAGGTGCAAGACGGGGAACCCCAGAACTAATGTCCCTGGGGGAAAGAGTGGACGCCTAGTCACGACCTAATGAAATAGTGGTTTTCTATTGGAATGTGAATAGTTAGGGCTGTGATGGGAAGAGATAAACTAAGACTATATTCACACCACTGTGCTAAAAAAGGGCTGTGGAAAACAGATGAAACGGTCCGTTTTTCACAACTGTTTGGCATTCGTGGAGCATCCATTTTCCAGAGTCCAGAAAGAGAATCAGTCCTACTTTTTGACGATCAGGACCATCAAAAAATGGGCATGTGAATAGTTCAATTGAGATCAATGGGGCATATTTATTCATCATTTTACCGCAGATCTCTGGTGTAAAAAAGTCGCAATCCTTAGGTTTGGTAATTCTTAAAGAGGACCTTTCAACAGATTGGGCACAGGCAGTTCCATATACTGCTGTAAAGCTGACAGTGCGTTGAATTGTCGGCTTTCCCGATCTGTGCCCCAGGTAAAGCGCACAAAGCGCAATTGTCGGCTTTCCCGATACCGTAGCGCTTTACAGTCAGAAGGGCCTTTCTGACAGTCTGTCAGGAACGTCCTTCTCCACAGCAGTGCCTATCGTGCTGTACAGTGTGAGCGGGAGGAACGCCCCCTCCCTCTGCTCACAGTGCTTGTCCATAGACGAGTACTATCAGGGGGAGGGGGCGTTCCTCCCCACTCACACTGTACAGCACGATAGGCACTGCTGTGGAGAAGGACGTACCTGACAGACTGTCAGAAACGCCCTTCTGACTGTAAAGCACTATGGTACCGGGACCGATAGCGCTTTAACCGGGGCATAGATCGGGAAAGCCGACAATTCAGCGCACTGTCGGCTTTCCAGCAGTATATAGAACTGCCTGTGCCCAATTTGATGAAAGGTCCTCTTTAAATGCCAGTTGCGACAAAAAATGTACCGGCACAAATGATCATTGAAATTGTCAGCTTGCAGCATGGCGCACGGAGCCGTCACATAAATGAGGCGGGTGCAGTGCCGGAGCTGGGGTTATGAGGACTGGTGTTAAATATGCCTGTCTTCATACATATGCCCCAAAGGCCATCGCACGACTGTTTTTGACGTTCATCTGAATAGAATCAAGAAAGGTTAAAGTACATTAACTATTTTTGTAAATGCTGCTTTTTTTGTTGGGGATTTTGCTGCGGCTTTTTGAGTCAAAGCCAAGAATGGCTACAAGAGGAATGGGAAATATATACCGTGTTTCCCCGAAAGTATGACGCCCCCTGAAAGTAAGGCATGCGGGGGTTTCTGTTGAATTGCCTAATATAAGGCATCCCCCGAAAATAAGGCATGCCGGGCAGTGGTGTGCGGGGTTTCGGGGGGCGGGGCTTAGCGGAGCTTACGGGGGCGGGGCTTAGCGAGCTCCACTTCACTGACACAGCAGCCATGCTCTGTGCTCCGTGTGCACAGCAAAGCCGGCTGCTGCCTCTGCTGTTGTAGGATGACCTCTCCCAGCTCATCCCAGAGGCAGAGACAGCAGCTGCCATACAGAAGAGGTAGCAGCCGGCTTTCCTGTGCACACGGAGCACAGAGCACGGCTGCTGTGTCAGTGAAGTGGAGCTTGCAAAGCTCCGCTAAGCCCCGCCCCCGAAACATCGCTAAGCCCCCCCCCCGAAGCCTAGCTAAGCCCCGCTCACCACTTCCAGGACGAACAGCAGCACCAGCGCTGCTAGGAAGAAGGGAAAGGTAAGTATGATAACTTCCCCTCTCCCCTACACTACACTACCTACAACCGGCAGTCATGCTGACGCTCCACTGAGGAAATGCCGGCATGACTGCCGGTTGTAATAAGGCACCCCCCGAAAATAAGACAGGTCCTATATTTAGAGTGACAATTTAATATAAGACACTGTCTTATTTTCGGGGAAACACGGTAGAAAGCTTCTTATACTTCTACCTTCTGCTCAATATACTCCTGGCTTTGGCTCAAAAAACCACAGCAAAATCTGCACCAAATAAAAATGGATTTCTACAAAGTGAGGCCTCAGCCTTAAGATGGAAATGTTCTTTAGCTTGTGTCTTACCTCTTACATCTGCGAGGAGATTTTGTGCTGCATCTCTCTGATAAAACAGCATGAGAGTTTGCAAATGTACCGTATTCCAGTTCAGAAGTTCAGTCATTACCAGGGCAAGATTACAGTGACACCTAGTGGTTACTGCAAAAAATGAAGAGATGGTTGATTTTTCTGAAACTGCTCATGAACATACTCTGGGCTAGATCATTTTACCTTAAGATAATCCTATATACCTGGATTCCAGTGGAGACATAACAGTAGCCATAAGGTCACTGATGTATCTTCTTATGTTCCTCTTCTATTCTATATACACGGATTATTGGCAGAGTTGACTTTACCTATATGATCAGTAGAAGGTAATGAGCAGGTCTCCATAAAATATCAAATTGACTAGTGATATTCCTATCTTAAACATATATAGAATGTCCTCTGATTCAGGGTCACCATATAGTGCAATGAGCAGGTGGTCCCAAATACTATAGTACTAGGGTACAAGTGCTGCCACCTATCTAGTGAATGCTATGAAGACTGCAGCAGATTGATAGGTTAAGTGAAGACTGAGATATGTGATGTCTTACATAGTGGCCATTGTGTACTTACCATATGAAGCCAAAACCTAACCCACCTGTACTTTGCAGGTATCCTAACCCAGACCATTACCAGGTTAAGGGGTTTGACCCTTCCGCAGTCCTTTCTGAGGCCCAGGTCATGTGAGGATAATGGTTGGTGTTATGGATATGTTGAGAATATCTCCTAATATATACCTCTGCAATGTGTCCCACTGTACAGGCGTAAAATGGGATATGTTGCCTATAGGGAGTAAAACGGGGAGTGCCACGCGGTATACCCTGCCATATTATATAGCTTAGTAGAACTTTTTTGTGATCTAACAACATATACTGATCTCTTCTGGATTTCTTACTGTCTTAGTGATCACTTGTCCATTGTATAATTATCTGGCTCTGCCTCTTCCCCCTTTCCTTGTTCCACAGAGCTCACTTCAGTACCGGGCCAATTTGTGCTCCAGGACCAGACACGTTAGGTTTATTTTGTATGTGCAGTTTTGAGGGCTGTAACATTTTTCTCATATGTCTCATTCAACTAATTTTTGCGTCTTTTTTCGGGGACACATAGGGCTTTATTTTTATGTTGTTTTTATTTTCAAATGTGTTTTTAATCATACCTCTACTCTTCCGTCATACCACTACTCTTCCATCTTCTGCCATACCTCTACTCTTCCATCTTCTCTCATACCTCTACTCTTCCATCTTCTGTCATACCTCTACTCTTCCATCTTCTCTCATACCACTACTCTTCCATCTTCTGTCATACCTCTACTCTTCCATCTTCTCTCATACTTCTACTCTTCCATCTTCTGTCATACCTCTACTCTTCCATCTTCTCTCATACTTCTACTCTTCCATCTTCTGTCATACCTCTACTCTTCCATCTTTCTGTCATACCTCTACTCTTCCGTCTTCTGTCATACCTCTACTCTTCCGTCTTCTGTCATTCCTCTACTCTTCCATCTCCTGTCATACCTCTTCTCTTCCATCTTCTGTTATACCTCTTCTCTTCCATCTTCTGTCATACCTCTACTCTTCCATCTTTCTGTCATACCTCTACTCTTCCGTCTTCTGTCATACCTCTACTCTTCCGTCTTCTGTCATTCCTCTACTCTTCCATCTCCTGTCATACCTCTTCTCTTCCATCTTCTGTTATACCTCTTCTCTTCCATCTTCTGTTATACCTCTACTCTTCCATCTTCTGTCATACCTCTACTCTTCCATCTTCTGTTATACCTCTACTCTTCCGTCTTTCTGTCATACCTCTACTCTTCCATCTTCTGTCATACTTCTACTCTTCCATCTTCTGTCATACCTCTACTCTTCCATCTTTCTGTCATACCTCTACTCTTCCGTCTTCTGTCATACCTCTACTCTCCCGTCTTCTGTCATACCTCTACTCTTCCATCTTCTGTCATACCTCTACTCTTCCATCTTTTGTCATACCTCTTCTCTTCCATCTTCTGTCATACCTCTACTCTTCCATCTTTTGTCATACCTCTTCTCTTCCATCTTTTGTCATACCTCTTCTCTTCCATCTTCTGTCATACCTCTACTCTTCCATCTTCTGTCATCCTCATAGAAAATCTGTATAAAAAGCAAGTATATTTGGGATTGTATTTTCTTCTGCATTTTCCCATATCGTGGGGATGAAATGAACTAAAATATTGATCATCTTACAGGGAACTATAATGTGCAGCTTATGCTACTGTTGTATTTCAGATTGCCCACCTTGATGAATCTGACGGTACATTCCTATAATACTGTACATAAGTCAGCCACCACAATAGACGCATACCACACAATATAATAAATATACATTTTGTTACAATGGTGACAACTGTATCTATGTACGCTATATGTTACGTACATTGGGGCTTTATGTTTGATGCATTCATCAAGAGAACGTACTATACAATGTGAATAGGGAGCTACAGCCTCCAGCGCTATATTGGACACCAGACCCCTGACAGTTTCCATTACAGAGGGCTCTATTAGGATTTGGAAATGGCTTTGTTAGCCAGGGAAGCCATGATTGTAATGTGTGCTGCCATAGAAGTCAAATGTGAACAAAGATCTTCAGAGTATAAACACAACTAGTCAGTATACCTATTAGAGGATAAGTGACGTCATTACATGAGTATATAGCTGTGGCTGAGGTGTTAGCGCCATCTTCTGCCAGGCCCCGCAGTCCTCACACTATGGACCGTACAATGTCTTATCTCCTCACACACTGCCGCACAGCTCATCACGTGACTCTCGCCCCCTGGTGGCCAGTACCGGGATCACATAGTAGTTTCAGAGCACAGTTCACCCCTGGCGGCCGCTGCGGGAATAGCGCAGGACAGGACGTGACGTACGACTTCCTCTGATCGTCCTCTGTGTGCGGCCACCGGCAGGAAAAGACTTCATTCATCATGGCTTCAAGGTTACTGTTCCGTAGCGCCGTCCGCGCCTTCACCAGGACCAGCGCCGTGCGGGCGGCTGCCCCAGCCAGATATATGTCTGCTGGAGGTAAGTTCATTCAGATGCAATGTGTGCCGGATTCACCCGAGCTCCTGCCATTCACTTGTGAACAGGGGGTTGTGCATGAAAATATCATTCTGAGGTTTTGTCCCCCCTCCCTCCAGAGTGGACTCGTCCACTATGCCATACTTGTAGTAAGGTTACTGGACTGGCCTAAGGTGATTGGGGGGGCTGTCATATTGCGGCTGACATGTCTTTTTCTGGAGATGTCACCATGTAATTATACAAATTAACCATTCAGGAGTCTTGGAAAGCTGGGTAACACTGTATGTCACAAGTACTCACCCAGCATTACAAACTGAAGGGTATCCTTGTCTTCTACAGTATATACCATTGTATATACCATTGTATATATCGCTAGAATATGACATCACTATAGTGGAGGGGGTCTGACCTCTGGAATGCCCACTGATCCTGCAAAAAAAGATGCCACAGGAGCGTCTTGACATTGCACCACCTTTCACTTTTGTCCAGTCACTCTGTAAGGTCCTGCAGCATTATAATGGGGCTGAGTGTGGTTCCTGCTTGACCTTGTGTCCTAGGCTCGAAGGGGACACGGCGCTAAATCAGCCCCTGTATTCCTGGTGGATAAATGAGATCAGAGATGACTTCCTTTGGAGTTTTTCATGCGGGGTCATGTGACAAGAACCGCCATGTCGCTCCATCTCCTCTCATATGTTTACCTAAGACTAGCTGTCATGGTGCAGGTAAGGCCGGGGTCACATCGGCGCTGGAGACTTTTGCAGTAACCACTAAAAATCATTGGACAATAAAGTGCTGCAAGTCCTGCTTTATTCATTGAGTGGGTTCAGTTTAAAACAAGAGACAACCGATGTATCCCATTATAGTCCGTGGGGTCCATCGGGCACTGTTGGTGTCCGCTGTTTTAGCAGTCCATGTTCTGGTCCTCTGATAGACACCTGGGCACAGATGTGAACATAGTAGATTTGGGAGCCAGTGGAGCAACTTGGGTGCTGGATCCAAACTGAGTCTCGGGCAACTGCCCAGAACCCCCTCCCTTCAATGTCTATGATGGCTAGCTTGGGGTAAATCACTAGGGTGAAGCTCCTGCCATAGATAAAACAGATCAGTGACCAATTCTAAGCAGGTTTGTGCAGTAGAGACTCTTCAGTCACATGGATGACGGGTCACCTTCACTACATTGTTTGCCTATGGTTGTAGGTTTTCCACATTGAAGTCCATTGTACCAGTAAGTATGAATGTGTCAAGTACGTTCTTCTAACCTACAATGATTGATCACTTAAAGGTTAAATTATCCCGTTACATGGTGCCCCACCCATCTCATGTCTCCTGTAACTAAGTAGCTTTGCTGTGTTGTGGGGTATAGAGATTTCTTGCTTCTGATCTTTGGATATACTGCATTTCATCCCTCTGATCTTTGGATATACTGTATTTCATCCCTCTGATCTTTGGATATACTGCATTTCATCCCTCTGATCTTTGGATATACTGTATTTCATCCCTCTGATCTTTGGATATACTGCATTTCATCTCTCTGTGTCTGCAGGTATCCCCACCGATGAGGAGCAGGCTACTGGTATGGAGAGAGAAATTCTGACCGCACTGAAGCGTGGTGAGGTAATGTATTATAACAATGACCCATCGACCTTCTTCCCCATCATGTTTTATATATTGCTCTATTTGCTTGGATACCCCAGTGACATTAGTATTTCTAAAAAATAATGGGGACACCATATGGGCCATAAAATATACATATATAATCCTGTTAGACTAGAATTAAAGGCAAAAAATCATCCTAAACTAGAATCCTAGCTTCCCTACTCATCCTGGGCCATATTATATATTTATATCAAAATGACCAAAGTGAACTCCTTTTTATTTATTTTTTTCATCTGAAAATATAAAAAAAAAATATTTTTTTTACTTGTAGTATATTATGAAATAAAGCATCAAAACAGTCCTATGTGCAACAACAAAATTGTCTCAGCAGATAAGGTGAAGGATGTGTCTTAAAGGGGTTGTATTTATTCAATTACCTGGTCCTAGGGTTGCTTTTGATCGACCTTGGGGTTCTGGTGACGTCATGACCTTCAGGTTGTTTTGCCCCTTCCCTCCTTCTTCAATATCACAGATTAATGTCCTGTGCTATAGCGGTGGGCTGTATTATATAGTGAAGCCAGCCACCATTGCACTGGTAATTACCTGTGAGATTGGGGGTGGGGGCAATGGGCAGTCGTGACTTTGGTGGAAGTGCCAGTACCATCAAAAGCATCCCCAGGACAAAGTAAGTGACAACCCCTTTAACTTATTGATGGTTGGGGACTTAACCCTTATCTTCTGTCATCTATTCAGATTAATGGGACAGAACTGGCATCTGTGGACTGCACCATTCTCAGCCGCATTTAAAGAGGGCCTTTCACCGATTTGGGCACAGGCAGTTCTATATACTGCTGGAAAGCTGACAGTGTGCTGAATTCAGCGCACTGTCGGCTTTCCCGATCTGTGCCCCGGGTAAAGAGTTATCGCTCCCGGTACCGTAGCTCTTTACAGTCAGAAGGGCGTTCCTGACATACTGTCCTTCTCTACAGTGTGAGCGGGGAGGTACGCCCCCTCCCTCTGCTCACAGTTCTCGTTCATGGACGAGTAATTTCAGGAGGGGAGAGGGTGTTCCTCTCCGCTCACACTGTACAGCGTGATAGGCACTGCTGTGGAGAAGGACGTTCCTGACAGACTGTCAGAAACGCCCTTCTGACTGTATAGCGCTACAGTACTGGGACCGATAGCGCTTTACCCGGGGCACAGATCGGGAAAGTGAATTCAACGCGCTGTCGGCTTTCCAGCAGTATATAGAACTGCCTGTGCCCCAAACTATGAAAAGTCCTCTTTAAAGCTACGCTCTATCGAATTGTGTTATTCTTTATCCCATTAGTACTGAGCATATTGGCAGCTGAAGGAAGGTCAGTTCACTCACCAGCACCTTTCTCTTCTATAGAATAGTCCTCCCCCCCCCCCTTCAGGTCATGTGATCGTCAGACTAACCTGTCGATTTACACAGTTCATCTGTTCTACGTGAGTCTGACAGGGGTCCTGTATGGTGGCTGTATAAGTAAATGAGAGGGCTGGCTGTGTGATCTCATCTTGCTTTAGGTGCCACTAAAGTAGTAATGGGCTGGAGAATAATACAATGCACTGGACTATGTCTTTAATAAAAGCTCCAGATTCATTTTTATCTAGGGAAAAAAGTTAATATCTATATGTTTAAAACAGGTGATGCAAATCCCTTTCATATGAAACAGTGGCTGACAGAAGGGGCGCAAAGTTCCCTTAATTTTATCAATACCATCAGTGCTCAGCAATATATATGATTCCAGACTTTTATATAGAAATGTGTAAAGATTCTTCACTAAAATATTGTGTCCTTTTAGGATCCATACAACATGCTGAAGCCTAAGCATTACAAAGGGACCAAGGAGGACCCTCACATTGTCCCCTCCGTGAATGACCAGAGGATTGTGGGTTGCATCTGTAAGTTCAAATGGTTTTCTTGCTTTAGAACAGTTTTTGATTGATTTTTGAGGCCCGTTCATATAAGAGACTTTGCAGCGAGGAGCTTACTGCCAGAGGTTGTGTATACCGTACAGTAATGTTCATCAAGCTGTGGCGATCCAGCGGTTACAAGACTACAACTTCCAGCAGGCATGTTGGGAGTTGTACTTTTGCAGCAGCAGAAAAGTCAAAGCTTGGCCTTCCTAAAAGTATATACATTTCTATATCTAATACACTTAGGACTATTATTGCTTCTAATAACGCACCACATGTTGGCACTGCTCCATCTGAGATTGTGTGTTCCACCCCGCCAACCATCTTGTTTTATGAGCTACAGAAGTCATGTGAGCGCTACATACTCTTCTCTATATACCAAACACAGCACATTACATATATTGTCAAGGCTTGGTATTGCGGCTCAGTCTCATTCACTTGAATTCGAATGATCTGCTGCTGCTATACCATGTGAGCAATGAACATGACTCCATCGGTGCAATGAAGAAATTGATATGCAGGGGTCCTGGTTAACAGGCCCTCATTGATCACATATTTATGACCTAAGTCCTATAAAACACCTTTAGGTCGGAGCCCCAAATAATGAACCCCATCCACACATTTTGGGAAAGTACATGCAAGAGGACATGTGAATTATACCTACGAAAACGCTGGCGGTTTCCCTATAGGTGTAATTGCAGCAGAAAGCGCCACTTGAAAATATACAATGCTTTGACACCGTGGTTTTTTCCACAGTGTCTTTTTGCTGCTGCATGGGGCGTTAGCCTTAATCAGTGGTTGTCATTATTGAAAGGATTTTTCTGGGACTTTAATATTGGTGGCCTATTCACAGGTGTGACTCCTAACACCCCTGGTTTAGCAATGCCAGATTAGGGCCTCCACCAATGAATGGACGTGATCGCTGTTACGTATAGTTTTGTATAGCTCTGCCTCTGTTCTCGTCCTGATGTTGTCTCTCTTTTCCAGGTGAGGAGGAGAACACCGCTGTAGTCTGGTTCTGGCTGCACAAGGGAGATGCTCAACGCTGCCCATCATGTGGTGCTCACTACAAGCTTGTACCTCATGTACACCACCACTAAGGACACAGCAACCTCATGTCTTGCTTGTTTGTGTTACATAAATTCCAGTTTACATTGTACTCTATTTTATTCCTCTTTGGCGTGGGACCATAATAATACATGCACCCAGCCTGTACACCTTGTGCCGCCTCTTTATTGGGTCTCCTCACATTAGTGGGCTCGTGTGTGGGATATTTTACACTAGTTGTGGTGTTCCTTGGTTCTTCTAGGATTACAATGGTCTGCATAGTCAGAAGTAAAAATCTTATTTAGTTCTATACTATGTCAATGAGTCAGGAATACCATGCTGAGGTGTGTTACAGCAGAGGTTACCATTTGGCGCTATACTTAGTGGCACAAGACGAGTCCTTCTTCTTAGAGCTATAACCATATCCATAGTGTTATATGATTAAAGACTCCAATCGGCAGAAATTGTGCCCCAAACTCAAGTAAAACTAAACTTTATATTGATCCACGTATTTTACAGTGATTTAAGGCAAGCCAACTAATAGGTGGAATAAGTTGAGTTGTATAACGGGAACTGGTTAGGCAGCACACTCATGGTAAGGGGCGCATGGGTGCAGGTTCTATAGAGGATAGACCACCTCCCTGCTGTAACATAGCCAGATGTAAATAGTCAGAACAGCACTCCGATTTGATTTGCTTGTTAGGCCGTGGCCCCACGGGCTGGAAACGCAGCAGTAAACATCGCAGTGTTTTACAGAACTTGCAAAGTGGATGGGATTCATGCGACTCCCTTGCCCACTTTGCGGTTAAAACTGCCTCACAGACATGCTGCGATTTACAAAACCCCCGCAATTTCGGAAATTGCAGCGTGTCAATTTTATCTACGGAAACGCCGGCGGCTTTCCCATAGATAAGGTAACAGAAAGTCTGTGGAGGAAAACTCTGTGAACTTTCTGTTCAAAGCGCTGTGGGAAGAACCGCGATGCATTCCTGCTCTTTAGCGCTGCATATCATCCCATGGGGCCTTAGCCTTAAAGTGGTTGTCCAGACAAATTGTTTATATTTTATGTGTGACAGGGAGGTTAAAAGAATCCTACTTGCCTGTCCCTGTTTCTACTGCTTCTCCGACATCTTCTCAAGGTGAAACTGCTCACTGTCACCTGACCGCTGAGGCCAATCGATGGTCTCCGGAAGAGACCCAGGATATCACATGTAGTGACCTCTCATTCCCTTTGGTCTCAGTGGTCATATCTGACTGGGACTTCTGCACCAAGTAAACACTGGACCAAGAGGACCTGGCCATGCTGGGAGTGGGATTGATTGATTTCACCTCCCTATTTAAAATATAAATAAATTTTGTCAATTTTTTTGCTTTAACAGCCCCCTGACGTGTTATGGCCAAACTGTTCACATGCATATAATTAATACAGATTTAATCTATGCAATATTTCAGGTTTGTTGAAACCCTTCATCAGCCATATAAGTACAGTATATTAGGAAGTGTTGTGTATTGATGTGTCCTGTTATTTTATTCTTTTTTTCTTTTTTTTTAAACTATAACCCCTTTAAGAAACAGACTAAATTGGACTGCTATTTGATTCCATTGGAATCTAGCAACTGGGATGGATTTCGTGCAACTTCTGACAGCTTGGGCTAAGTTCACACAGGCTAAATTTTAGGCCACACAGTTTTCTAAGAAGAAAGTACATTAAAACATTCAGGCTACAGAAGATAAGGGGAACCTTTCCAGTACAGAAGGAATTTGTAGATAGTGATGTGTAAAGCCATACAGGTTGGGCAATAGTAATCTTGTCCAACACTCCCATGCACATTAAGACCTGGTTCACATCTGCGCCTCAGTCTTGTTGTTAGAAATTGTTGTAGAAACTGCTGAAAATAGGCAGAGAAAAGTCCTTTACGGAGAACTTTTCTCTCCACCGCTTTCAGTTGGAAAATGGGGTCCATTGCTGTCCATGTGTAACTGCTGTTTTAGGGGTCCGGTTCCCCGTTGTTCGGTTCACCTGACGGAGATTACAATGCTAATGTGCAGACTTGGCTCAGTGGGACATGGGGAAAAAGATGGCCGGATAGTGCTGTTGAAATCGACTTACTCAGATGGCATACCTCTAATGTCTATGTTCTGGACAACCCCTTTCAAGGCAATAATTCACACACAAAAAAAAAAAAATTTAGATTTTTTTTTTTTTCCATGGGAGGAAATGCTGAAAACTCTAAAATATTTAATACTAGCCTCTGCCCACGACTTTGTCTGTGTGTTGTTGGCATCGACTATCCGCCTTCAACCTATCTCTAGCCAATGGATCCTTCCCCTCAGCCTTCAAACACGCCACAGTCACACCTATACTTAAACCGTTCTTCGACCCGTCCTCCCCACCCAACTATTGTCCCATCTCACTGCTCCCGTACACCTCAAAACTGCTTGAGCAACACGTCCACTCTGAACTCTCCTATCTCTCGTCCAACCTGCTCTTTGACAGACTACAGTCAGGCTTCAGACCCCGGCACTCCACTGAAACTGCCCTAACAAAAGTCACTAATGACCTTCTAATCGCCAAAGCCAAGCGCCATTACTCTGTCCTCCTCCTCCTTGACCTCTCCTCTGCCTTTGACACAGTTGACCACTCCCTCCTGTTAGAAATTCTCTCATCCCTTGGTATCTCAGACCTGGCCCATTCCTGGATCTCCTCATACCTCACCAACCGCACATTCAGCGTCTCCCACTCGCACACCACCTCATCACCTCGCCCTCTCTCTGTAGGTGTCCCCCAGGGCTCCGTCCTAGGACCCCTCCTGTTCTCCATCTACACCCTTGGCCTGGGCCAACTCATAGAATCTCATGGCTTTCAGTACCACTGCTATGCCGACGACACCCAAATATATATCTCTGGACCAGACATTACCTCCCTGCTGGCCAGAGTTCCAGATTGTTTAGCAGCCGTAGCCTCCTTCCTCTCCTCCCACTTTCTCAAACTGAACATGGAGAAAACGGAGTTCATCATTTTTACCCCACCCCATATGGCCCGTCCACCTGACCCACATTTACCCCTGTCCCACGAGCCCATTGCCTTGGGGTAACCCTGGACTCCGACCTATCGTTCAAGTCACACGTTCAAACCCTCAACACCTCCTGCCGCCTCCAAGTCAAAAACATCCATCGAATCCGCTCCTTCCTCACCCCTGAAACTACTAAGATGCTCGTCCAGGCCCTCATAATCTCCCGCTTAGACTACTGTAACACCCTTCTCCATGGACTCCCAGCTAACACCCTCGCCCCCTCCAGTGCACCCTAAACTGTGCTGCTCATTTAATCCACCTCACCCCCCGATCTTCATCGGCTGCTCCCCTCTGCCAGTCCCTCCACTGGTTACCCATAGCCCAGCGAATTGAGTTCAAGCTACTAACGCTAACATACAAAGCCATCCACAACCTGTCCCCTCCATATATCTCTGACCTAATCTCCGGCTACCTGCCCACATGTAACCTCAGATCCTCCAATGACCTCCTGCTCCGCTCTGCTCTCATCCGTTCCTCACACAACCGTCTCCAAGATTTCTCCCATGCATCCCCCATACTCTGGAACTCCTTACCAAGACACATAAGACTGATCCCCACAATCACAGGCTTCAAGAAGGCCCTGAAGACTCCCCTATTCAGGAAGGCCTACAACCTCCAATAACACTATCACCGCACCCCCATCTGTACAGTCTCCCCCTCTCCTTCTGTCTCTACTCCCTTCCCCCATAGATTGTAAGGGCAGGGCCCTCTACCCCACTGTGCCAGTCAGTCATTGTTAGTATTATATCTACCTGTATATTCTGTGTATTGTATGTAACCCCCAAATGTAAAGCACCATGGAATTAATATAATAATGTACAGCACCATGGAATTAATATAATAATGTACATCACCATGGAATTAATATAATAATGTACAGCACCATGGAATTAATATAATAATGTAAAGCACCATGGAATTAATACAATAATGTACATCACCATGGAATTAATATAATAATGTACAGCACCATGGAATTAATATAATAATGTACAGCACCATGGAATTAATGGTGCTATATAAATAAATAATAATTTAAAATATTAGTAGGATATTGCTCTGTTGTCCACTAGAGGGAACATCATCTCTGTACTGTGTCACTGCAACACATAGAGATGATTTCTAGGTTCTAAAGGACTTTCAAAGGCATCCTCAAGGTCCTTAAGCTATCATGATAACATATAATAGACATGAGTCTAGAGTGGAGTGGATAAATAAGGTAGGTCAAAATGAAATAGGTGGTGCTTTGACATCGGGAGTGTTAAGGGTGCGTTCACACGATGTAAAATGGAGCGTGATCTGGCATGTATACGGAATGTCAGAGTTTGAGCGCTCAAAAAGATCCCATTGATTTCAATGGGAGATGCGAGCATATACGCCGCGTTATTTTGCGCCCGTAATTTTGCATGCGGACCAGAAAGTAGTTCACAATTTAATTTCCTGTCCGCATGATTTGTGTAGGCAGCACACGGACCCCATTATAGTCTATGGTGATCCGTGTACTTTTACTTGCAATTGCGTTTGGTAGTCTGTTTGGGGGGATTCCCATGCGGACTCCCCCGGACGGAATACCAACGCAGATGTGAAGGAGGGGTTATTCTGCTTTTCACCTTCTTTGGTAAGGAAAGACACAAAGTAGACTACCATTAATATTGTGACTGTATGAGTAAAAAAAAAAAAAAAACACTGGAGAAAACCTTTAAGCAAGTAGATATGTAGCAGCACAGGAGATAGGGTCGGTTCTGTTGTAACTCTCTTATGAGCCGTATGCATTGACACAGTACACGTATGATGCTCCCTCTAGTGGCCAACAGTGGGAAATATTAAAAGTTATTTCACATGAAAAAATCTTAAAATTAATAAACAATTACAGTAATAAAGCATCTTTTTGTGATATATTCCCTTTAAGTTGCCCAGGTAGAATTTGTACCAGTACCTACATCTCTGTAATGTGGGCAGCCCTGATAATGTGCACAACCTTTTACTATAAAAACAAAAAACTTGAGAGTCTTCAGTAGGTGATACCTTTTTAATGGCTAACTAATAACGATAACAGAATACAACGTTTCGAAACTCTCGGCTTCTTCTTCAGGTGTATCTAAAAACAATTTCTGAAGGATGCATATTTATGTACAATAGGGACACAGGAATAGAATTCTAGGAGGGAGGGTGGAAGAAGGTTATTGGTTATTGTTACATACAAATAAGCAATTCATCAGTTTGCAATGTTCTTATCAGTTCACAGAGTGTCCTTTACGGCTGGTTCAGTTCAGTGATTTCTGTAGGATGCCATGAACCCATGTGACAGATTCATCCCTTTCTGCAATGTTTGAAGCAGGGTCATCAGCTTGTACTCATAAATCCGTCTCTCTTTCCTGGATTTAAAATTCCCTCTTAAAACCAAAATTTTCATGTCATTGGTGATATTATGATCTTGGGAGCGGGGACAGAGGAAGGTTAAATTTTGGGGATTCTAATTATAGTACGGAAGGGTTTACGTTAGAAATTGTGATAGGCTTGTCTGGAAAGATGTGTCTTTAGTTTGCGTTTGAAACTGTAGAAATTGGGAGTTAATCTGATTGTCCGGGGTAGAGCATTCCAGAGAAGTGGTGCAGTTCGGGAGAAGTCTTGTATACGAGCGTGGGAGGTTCTGATAATAGAGGATGTAAGTGTTAGGTCATTGAGTGAGAGGAAAACACGGGTTGGGCGGTGGACAGAGATGAGGGAGGAAATGTAGGGAGGTGCGGCATTATGGAGAGCCTTGTGGATGAGAGTGATAACTTTATATTTTATTCTATAATGGATAGGCAGGACGTTGTCATCCACGTTGGCTTTATCCCCTACTTAACACTTGTCTCTTACTGTCCAAAACATTTTCCTAGAGCGTTGTGCATTTGGTCAGTATACAAAAGCTTCCTGTGAGAACCATCCATGCTGTCACTGTAAATGCAAACAGTGCTAAATACACAAGTGACTCATAAGGGTTACACCTAACCTGTTCTCTAGAGTATCACTCACATGGGGGGTATAGCTCAGTGGTAGAGCATTCGACTGCAGATCGAGAGGTCCCTGGTTCAAATCCGGGTGCCCCCTTAATTTTTCTAATTACATTCATTGACACCTACATAATAATAAAAAAATGTATTTCTATAGCGCCAACATATTCCGCAGCACTGTACAATTTGTAGGGTTCAAATACAGACAGATACATAACAAAGAACGTCATTTCACACAATGGGACTGAGGGCCCTGCTCACAAGAGCTTACAATCTATGAGGTAGAGGGGGTGACACAAGAGGTAGCAGGGGCGGCATTGCTTATACAGTGGTTAGACAATGTTGTAATAGAGGTTACTGTCATTACACAAACAAAACTTTATGAGTCGTCAACAGTCGTGTCCTTTAACATGTGGATGGAGCTTGGACCTATAAAGTTAGCCTGAAAAGACATCATAACATGGGGGGGTAATGTGGGAGCGGGGACAGAGGAGGGTTAAATTTTGGGGATTCTAATTATAGTATGGAAGGGTTTACATTAGACATTGTGATAGGCCTGTCTGAAAAGATGTCTCTTTAGTTTGCATTTGAAACTGTAGAGATTGGGAGTTAATCTGATTGTCCGGGGTAGAGCATTCCAGAGAAGTGGTGCAGCTCGGGAGAAGTCTTATATACGAGCGTGGGAGGTTCTGATAATAGAGGATGTAAGTGTCAGGTCATTGAGTGAGCGGAGAACACGGGTTGGGCGGTAGACACAGATGAGGGAGGAAATGTATGGAGGTGCAGCATTATGGAGAGCCTTGTGGATGAGAGTGATAACTTTATATTTTATTCTATAATGAATAGGCAGCCAGTGTAGCGACTGGCACAGACCAGAGGCATCGCTGTAGCGTCTAGCCTGATAGATGAGCCTGGCCGCTGCATTCAGAATAGATTGTAGAGGGGAGAGTTTAGTGAGGGGAAGACCGATTAGTAAGGAGTTACAGTAGTGAAGGTGAGAATGAATCAGAGACACAATAAGTGTCTTTAGTGTATCTCTGGCATGAACGTGCGAGTGATTCAACATGAGGGGTGAAGGAAAGGTCTGCGTCAAACATGACCCCGAGGCAGCGGGCATACTGCCCAGGAGTTATAGTAAGGCCTGAGACTGCAATGGATATATCAGGGACAGATCTGTTAGATGGTGGAAACAGTAGTAGTTCAGTCTTAGAGAGACTTAGTTTCAGATAGAGCGAGGACATGATATTAGAGACAGCAGAGAGACAGTCACTGGTGTTCTGTATGAGTGCAGGGGTGATGTCATGGGAAGATGTGTATAATTGGGTGTCATCAGCATAAAGATGGTACCGGAAGCCAAATCTGGTGATGGTTTGTCCAATGGGGGCTGTGTAGAGAGAGAAGAGCAGGGGGCCTAGGACCGAGCCCTGAGGAACCCCAACAGCAAGGGAAAGAGGGGAGGAAACAGAGCCCGCAAATGATACGCTGAAAGTGCGGTCTGAGAGATAAGAGGAGAACCAGGAAAGCGCAGTGTCGTTGAGGCCGACTGAGCGGAGCATAGTGAGGAGGAGATGATGGTCAACAGTGTCAAAAGCTGCAGAGAGGTCCAGAAGAATAAGAAGAGAGAAGTCACCATTGGATTTAGCCATTAGGAGATCATTGGAGACTTTTATGAGAGCCGTTTCAGTAGAGTGCAGAGCACGGAAACCAGATTGTAAGGGGTCAAGAAGAGCGTTAGCAGAGAGATAGCGGATTAAACGAGAATAGACCAGGCGTTCCAAGAGATTAGAGATGAAGGGGAGGTTAGAGACGGGTCGATAGTTAGCAGCCGCTCACTCAATGACCTAACACTTACATCCTCTATTATCAGAACCTCCCACGCTCGTATACAAGACTTCTCCCGAGCTGCACCACTTCTCTGGAATGCTCTACCCCAGACAATCAGATTAATTCCCAATTTCTACAGTTTCAAACGCAAACTAAAGACACATCTTATCAGACAGGCCTATCACAATTTCTAACGTAAACCCTTCCGTACTATAATTAGAATCCCCCAAATTTAACCTTCCTCTGTCGCCGCTCCCACATTACACCCCCCCCCCCCCCCGCATGTTATGATGTCTTTACAGGCTAACTTTATAAAGTTTTGTTTGTGTAATGACAGTAACCTCTATTACAAAATTGTCTGAATACTGTATAAGCAATGCCGCCCCTGCTACCTCTTGTGTCACCCCCTCTACCTCATAGATTGTAAGCTCTTGTGAGCAGGGCCCTCAGTCCCATTGTGTGAAATGACTTTCTTTGTAATGCATCTTTCTGTCTGTATTTGAACCCTACAAATTGTACAGCGCTGCAGAATATGTTGGTGCTATATAAATAAAATTCATTATTATTATTCATTGCAGAAATGTTTTGACACGGGAAGGTCCATTCTTTGTTCTCTAATTGTATGGTGATGTGGGTTGATCCGCATTCTAAGCTTCTGACCAGTCTCTCCAACATACAAATTTTGAGTGGAACATTTGGTGCATATTATTAAACTAGCATTACCCGCGACTTCATCCGCGCCGCCCTCACTCCCTGCGCGAATCACCTCCTACACGGCCCCAGCCTCCCCCGCGCACCCGTCCTCCTTCCCCCTGCATGCGAGCCAGTTTCCCCGCCCTGCCGCAACCAAGGGTGCCACTCCTATCCATGCACAGCATTCAGAGCCATCCGCGGCAGGTAACAACGCCCCCCGCCAGTGCTTTACATACAAACTCCAATGGGCGGCCCCACTACCAATTCCCTATCACCCCCCCCCCAACCCACCCCCCAACCTCAAACCACCCACCACCACCACCCCCTTCCCTGTACCCACTTCACTGACTATGTAAATGCTGTGTAGGCCGCAATATCCGCCGGCATGTGCGCTCGTTCCCCAGCCATCTGTTGTACCGGCCGGCCAGTACGCTGGTACTGCAGCTGCATGCTAAGCCGGCAAGAGGCAGTGTGTAGGCAGCTGGCATGCCGGTAAGAGGCTGTGTGTAGGCGGCCGGCAAGAGGCAGTGTGTAGCCGGCCTGCATGGCAACGGCGCCCCGAACATGCGGACTGCCGCTATGTTCATCACCATGTCCTTGGTCAATCGACACACCCACATTTCACCGCCAACGTATAGTGCCGCAGCGCTGGCTCCATAGCCTGCCCACACCCCGCCATGCACCAATAGGAGGTGCATAAAGACCTGCGCTGGCGTAATGCTAGGTCCTACAGCAGAGCTGGAGTGAACTTTTGTCGCGGTGGCAATTTGGGGTGAGTGACCGACATTTCCTTCCTGGGCAATATATCAGTCTGTGTGATTGAGGAACAAACATCCAAACACACAAACCCACAAACATCCAAACACACAAACTTTCACCTTCATAATATTAGTAGGATACACTACATTAGGTGTGTAACAGGTGAACGTACCTGGGATTTTATATGTGAGGGCAGGTTTTGCACCTTTTCTGTCCGCATGGAAATATTCCTGTGTTAGTTGGAGGTGACAGTGAGCTGCTGACAACCATATTCCTGAGGTTTGGTGGCTGTCTATAGCACAGGAGAGGGGGATCTGGAAATATGGATGTTAGACGGTGGTCTTTTTGCAGTAGTGGATGTAGTTTGCGTGTGATTCCTCTCAGCGTCTCCAGGTGTGGGTTATATGTGACGATCAGGGGCACCCGATTGTTTTCCTGTTTGGTATTGTATTTTAATAAATCCGATCTTGGTATCCTGGTGGCCCTGGTGATTTGGTTATCAATAGTTCTTGAATGGTAACCCTGCCTCAAGAATGTGTCTCTGAGGCTTCCGAGGTGTTTATCTTTATCTGCAGAGTCTGAACATATGTGATGGTATCTGATAGCCTGGCTGTAGACAATGGAGTTCTTTATGTGTTTCGGATTAAAGCTATCCCATCTTAGGTAGGTAGGGCGGTCAATTGGTTTCCGATACAGCAATGTTTCAACTACTGAACTTCTCAACTACTGAAGACTCTCAAGTTTTTTGTTTTTATATTTCCTACCCACTGGCTAACACGGTACAAAAACAAACATTTTTCTTAACCTTTCACTATACATGTCCGATATATCTGGAGACTATATGATGTATACTCCATCCGATGCCATATGCTTAGAGGTATTCCCCCATGCAGTATGACACCAGGCTGAGCCCTATGACATGCAGATCTCCCTGTGGATCTTTAGGCACGTTCCACATCTCTTCTGTGTATGGGCTCGTCCTTGTTCCTCATTCACATGGCTCTAATGCAGATGATTTTTTTTTGTTTTTGTGTGTTTGAGGTTGATAGCATGTAGAATATTGCTTGAATGGTGGATATTTGGGGTAAACCTCATTCCAGAGGATACTGGTAATCCCTGTGTTGTGTGGGAAGAAGGAATGAAGTCACAAGCGTCGGCTCCGTCAGTAGGAGTGATATTACTGAGAGTCAATGAGTTATTGACATGGAGAGGAAGATATTACATATCATGAAAGCCAGCTACAGCGGATAGGATTGCACACACCTCTGGGCCTGTGCCATGGGTGTAGAATGAAATGAGGTGTCTTTGTTAAACACTTCAGTACTGGGCTATTTTCCCGGGACATGCGGATTTGAGGGCTCTTACAGTTTTAAAAATAAATTTGCACTTTTATCAGTGATAAATAGGGGCTTTATTGGGAGCTAATTCGCGTGTCCACAAGGTTTCAACACCCACCAGTCTGATCGCAATGACCACCTATCCTAAAAATAGAACATCCATATTTATAAACTCAGAAAACCCCTTTAAGTATCTTCATTTGTTAGACAGTCTCTCTCTGGAGGGCCAGGCATGTCCATACATTACATATATTGGCCAATTGATTTCTATATGCCCTATATATCATTCAATGTGGCACTGCAGAATAATTGAACACACCGTACGGTTCCCATATGGACTACAGATAACTATTGGATGCTCGTGACCAACGTGTTTTTATGGGAAAATTTTAACAAAAAAGATTGCCCACCAAAGTCAACATTTTTAAGGTTTTAGTAGCTCATCATAGGACATATTATTGAAGCTGTATAGTCTAGGATCACATCTGCTCACGGATCTCTGTTATCTTGGGGGGCCTGAATGATGGGCCCCCCAGTTGCAGATTTAAAGGGTCACTTAGTCCCTATTGTTGTTTGGAGAGCGGGATGATGATCTAAGGTCTTATGACATGTCAGAGATTGTGAACCATAACCAGTGCTATGGTGTAGCGGAAAAATTTGCACTTCGATCGACCCGATCCTGGATTTACCTTACAATTACTAATGTAAAACACCGTCATGTGAATAAGGCTTTATTAGGGGCAATCCATATACTTGCACGCGCTCATTCAGCTGTTCTGATAGCCACAATACTGTTCTGCCACAAATAACTACCATGTGCAAGATCCCGGGCTCTGTCTGTTCTACTGGCGTGCCCATTTTCTCTACACATGGCAAATACTGGCACATTAACGGGCCAATAGTAGTCATTTCTTGCACATATTTATACACATGACAGAAAATATTGACAGCTTGATCATATCTTTTTCATACCAAGGCCCAACTGTGGAAAGCAATTCCAGCAAACGTAAATGACCCTGTCATCTATATTTATATGGCCATAAATCTGGACATGTAATAGTAGAGATATATATCTTGTGACACAATGTAAGGAAGAGGTAGTAAACCTGTCCTCAGGATTTATAGGTCATATCATGAGGAGAGACCCTTTTTTTCTGGACACTGCATCAGCACCTCCCTAGACTGAGATAGCAGGTAGCAATAGATGGCAGTGACATTCACAGCAATCCAAGGCAGAATATACATGAGGTTGAATATTCTTTTAAAGGTAATGGACACTCTCATACATGTACTTTGGAATAAAAACATTTTTGCAACAGGATTTTATTGACAATTTTGCGTCCATTGGATTCTACATCCTCTATGTTTTACACTACATAGCAAGCTGCAGAGTGCCGTTCTGTCATGAATCCGTCAGGCTGGTTTTGGGATGACTCCAACCCCTCTCTTACTTTTCTTGAATGATCTTCTATGCTGATGTGTGAAGCTGAACTATAAACTGGCCTAGGAGATAACACCCATGAATTTGGTAGTGACTGGCATGGGAAGAATATGCAAATCTGTCTTCCATGATGTAATTAGGAAGTCAGCTGTTGCCTCAGTGTTGCAAACCAATAGAGGGCACTCACTGGAATGTGCAAGCCTGTCTTCCCTGATGTAATTAGGAAGACAGAATTTCAGTGAAATAACCCAATAAAGGCTGCTCCCTTTAGCATCATGCTCGACCTTCTAGGAGGCCTTTGTTTGCCAGTAGTGACTGGCATTCAGCAGCTTACAATGTAGTGTAAGTGTCCTTTTCCACAAGCACTGCAATGAGTTATAGGTGATATAACAAGTTCATCGGTGATCATTAAAGGGTCGGAGATGAAGAGCTACACAAATAATTGTTTATAACTTAGGGCCGGTTCACATCTGCATTTGGGTTTCTGTTCGGGGACCCCCTGAATGGAAACATATCCACATAAATAAGGGGTTACCTAAGAAAACCCGCGGACTCCATAGACTATATGGTTTCCGCATGAAAAATGCGGAGAGAAAAGCGCTGCTTACAGGACTTTTCTCTGCGCATATTACATTCGGATAGGGGAACAGAATCCCCAAATGCAGATGTGAACTGAGACATACATAGAAGGTGAAAAACCAAATATGGCTAAATATTTAATGCAAACATTGGCAGCCTAAAATACATGAAAATTGGTAATAAAAATGGCTCGAAATGTGCACATAGCCCTTGAAAGGCTGTATAAAATTACTAATCCCATGGGAACAAAGTCTCCAGTGTTTGCAGTGTGCGTTATCCTATACATACACATGACCTCACCAGTCTGCTGAAATCTTTTGGTTAGTTTTTTTTTTTTGCATACTTTACCCATGAAATCATCGGCTTACATCTAAAGCTTCCAAATTTTATGGTTGCTACTAAAGTAATGTGTAGGACAGATGGTTTATGTTGGGTTCACACCAGCGCTTGCACTCCGTTTGCGGATTCTGTTCTCTCCGCAAGCAGCACTTTTCTCTCCGCATTTTTCGCCCTTTCCTGGCATTAACTGAGCAGAAACGACACAAACCTCATTATAGTCTATGGGGTCCGTGGGCAGGGTCGGACTGGGGCGTCTAGGGCCCACCAGTGGAATTGTTTCTAGGGGCCCACCATCAGGACCCCTGCAGACCAGCGATACCGAGACAGGGCGGCTAAAGTTAATAACATGTCGAGAGCCATGCTGCTCACCTGCCATACGATGTACAACAACATACTACCTAAACCTACTGCTATGCACTGTATGGAAAGTGATCAGCATGGCTCCTAGAAATGTCACCATTACCTGTAGCCATGCTGTCCTGGAAGAGCTGATCTGCAGAGGTCCTGGCTGTTGTATCATCACAGATGTAATATTGATGGCCTATCCTAAGGACAGACCATCAATATTACAAAGATGGGTAAATCCTTTAAAGATTTGTCCAGGAATTGGAGCGACCCATGTGCTGGAAGAGAGGTGTAAAATAAAAAATAAATCAATAGAAAGCGCCTTCACCTGTCCCCTTTACTCTGTTGTCCGCTGCCAGTGTCCATTTAGTCTCGTGCCGGCGCCTCCTTGCTGGGAGTCCTGCACCTCATGTGATCACTAAGACTAATTAGGTGCAGGATTTCCAGAAATAAGACCATGAGACTGAACAGACACAGGCAGGAGACAACAGGGTGCTGGGGACAAAAGCTCAATGAAAAACACTGCGTCTCACTGTTGTGCCTAATCCTCAAAGAGGACCTTTCACCATTTGGGGTACAGGCGGATTAATACACTGCTTGAAAGCTGACAGCGCTGAATTCAGCTTTCCCATTCTGTGCCACCGGTGAAGAGATATCGGTGCCATTACCGTAGCTATTCAGTGTCAGAAGGGCGTTTCTGACAGTCAGGAACGCCCCTTCCTCACTGTAGCGTCTATTGCGCTGTACTCTGAGAGGGGGCGCTCCTTACCACCCAGCCATGAAGCTGAGCAGTGAGGAATGCTCCCCCCCCCCCCCCCCCAGTACTTGTCTATGGACGAGCATTATCAGGAGGGGGCGTTCCTCACCACTCACAGTACAGCGCAATAGACCCTACTGTGAGGAGGGGCGTTCCTGACAGACTGTCAGAAATGCCCTTCTGACAGTGAAGAGTTACGGCACTGGCACTGATAGCTCTTCAATGGGGGCACAGATCTGGAAAGCCGACAGTGTGCTGAATTCTGACTTTCTAGCAGTGTATAAAACCGCATGTGCCCCAGGTGGTGAGAGCTCCTCTTTAACATCTCAAAATACTGTACACCACACTATAAGGACAAGGCCTAGCACAGCGTCCCGCAGCCAAAAAGCGCTGTGGAAAAAAAACCCTGGCGGCAACATATCAGTCTTCTTGCAGCACTTTTTACAGAAACTCCACAGAGGTTTCCTCTGAGGACTTTCTGCTTCCATTATACCTATAGGGACACCACCGGTCTTTCTGTAGGTATAAGTGACATGCTGCGATTTCCAAAAACAGTTACTTAGACACTCATAGGGTGCGTTCACACGATGTAAAGTGGAGTGTGATCTGGCACATCTACGCGTGTCAGCAGTTTGCGCGCTCAAAAAGATCCCATTGATGTCAATGGGAGTTACGCGCTTATACGCCGCGTTACTTTGCGCCTGCAAAATTACGGGCGCAAAATAACGTGGTGTATACGCTCGTAACTCCCACTGAAATCAATGGGATCTTTTTGAGCGCGCAAAATCTGACACGCCGTATACGTGCCAGATCACGCTCCATTTTACATCGTGTGAATGCACCCATACATATATATTCATATATACACACACAACTGGAGCACGAGGGGGGGGGGGACACCTGTGAGCGGGAGGGGCGGCTGCGGTCGCACCGCAAGGGAAAGCGGAGCATGGGCGCAGGCAGACATACGGGGGGGGGGGGAAAGGCGCATGGGCGCAGTAGCGCATGTATGGGGGAAGGGACCTGGAGCGGGGGGGGGGGGGAGAGCCCTGGTGCGCGGGGAATGGGGGGGGCGGGGGGCAAGCCGTAAGTAGGGAGGAGGCCCGATGGCGTAAGGAGGGCGGCGGATCATAGCTACCATGAGTTCGCTACATATAAGTGGCACAGCGCCGCAACCAACCCACAGACTAAGTCGCGGGCACATGCTAGTATACCATATATAAGTCAAATATATACTTATATGAATACTATATATAGCCATACACTCACTCATATACATTATTATAGCATATATACATTTATATACATTCATATATAAGCCATATATATATACATATATGAATACTATATATACTCCCCTATATACATACACTCACACATTATTATAGCATACTGTATATACACACACATACCTGTATATACACACACATACCTGTATACAAACATACAGTCCTCACACAGTATACAAGACACAGACTTTAACCCTTAAGTACTATCATGGTGTCTATCATAATGATATGTGTATGGTAGTGGTGTATGACAGACACCATGATAGGACTTAAAGGTTAAAAAAATGGACACATATACATATTACACATTACATTTTACCAAAAAATGAAAAAATATATATATATATATATACTCACATTTGTGAAGTAGAAAGATGATGATCGGATCGCAGCAGCAGACTTCTCTCTGTCCCCTCACAGTACGATGTGAGCGATGACTCACTGCTGGGAGGGGGAGGGGGAATTCCGGGCAGAGAGTTCTACATAGGAAGGTAGCAATAGCTACTGCAGCTGCAGTCCCGGTGTCTTCAGTTCTCCCTGGCAGGAGGCCCCTCGGTGTAAGTGTCGGGGCCCTGGGAAACTGCTGGCAGCCGGCCATCTTTAACCATTACAGTGCTGCTGGCAGCCGGGGCCCCGAGCTTACAGATCCGGCCCCTGCCACTATCAAGTGCTCAGTTTGCCAGTGCAAATGCATTGGTTCAGGAGCCCGACCCGGCCACTGAAAAGCCCGATCGGGCCCCTGACCAATGCTTCTGCATTGGGGAAATGAGCACTACGGTAATAGTCAAGGCTGGGGCCCACCGGGGGATCCCCCGGCTCCCCGGTGGGCCAGTCCGACCCTGTCCGTGGGTTTCCTAAGGTAACCGCTTTTTTATGTGGAATAGGTTTCCGTTCGGTGGGTTACCAAGCAGACCAATGAATGGAAACTCAAACACAGATGTGAACTAGGCCTAATGTTCAATGTCATGGCTGGGCGGTGAGGAACACCCCCTCACAGTACAGCGCTACAATAAGTACTGTCAGGAGGGCGGTCCCAACTACACTGTCAGGAACGCCCTTCTGACAGTGAAGAGCTATCGCTAATGGCACCAATATCTCTTCCCCGTGGCACATAATGGGAAAGTCAACAGTGAATATATTTTTTAAAATAAATTTTAGTGTATTTTCCATGTCATGATCTACAGTTAATCTGATATTTCTAGGTCTGTAGAGATCACTTTTCAGTAGTCATTTCCTATTCAACACAGGCTGGATTACAATGACACATAACACCTACAGTACTGAGCAAAAGTTTTAGGCAGGTGTGAACATTTTTTGCAAGATCATGTCCACAACACTCTCCCATAGGTATCAATGAACATACCCATGGTTCATGTGGCTTCTGTAAACTATATCTCTAAATGCTGAACTGAAGCCCAGGCAAGATGGCTGCCCCAAACAATACAAAAAGCTGGATAAAACAGACTAAAATATAATAAATTAAAGACATTTTTTGAGAGAAGTCCTCAGTAGTTGATACCTTTTTTAATGGCTAACTTAAAAAGTTTTTTGATGACATACCGAGCTTTCGGGACTACTATTAAGGTCCCTTCATCAGGATGGTATAACACAATTTCTGAAGGTAGGCATATATATACACAGAGAAATGGAGTGTTAGATGCAAAATAGATGGAGAACAGAACACCATGTAAATAAACAGTTTTTAAAAACATATATATCAGTTCACAGGAATGTTCTCTGGGTTTGTAGCTTCTTTGATCAGTGACGTGTTGTCTAGTGGTTGTAAAAGGCCATAAAACCCTGGGCCTGATTTAATCCCCTTTGGAGAGTGTTAAGGTTCACCATAAGTTTAACCTCCCATATGAGGCGATCTTTTCTGCTCTTGAAGTTTCCTCTTAGTACCAGGATCTTCATATCCTGGGTCATATTATGATTTTCATTGCAGAAGTGTTTTGGCACAGGGAGGTCCATTCTCTGTTCTCTAATCGTATGTCTGTGTGAGTTCATCCTCATCCTAAGTGACTGTCCTGTCTCACCTACATACAGGCCCTCAGGACACTCTGTTCTCCATCTATTTTGCATCTAACACCCCACTCCTCTGTGTATATATATGCCTACCTTCAGAAATTGTGTTATACCATCCTGATGAAGGGACCTTTATAGTAGTCCCGAAAGCTTGATATGTCATCAAAAAACTTTTTAAGTTAGCCATTAAAAAAGGTATCAACTACTGAGGACCTCTCTCAAAAAATTTCTTTCATTTCATATCCACTGGCTAACTGGCTAATTATAAAATATAATAATATAATATTTAACGATTTTTATTAGTAAAAAATATATAGGTGATGCTTTCCCTTTAAGGAGGTTACCTCGACATGCTACAAACAGATACAGTATATCATGCCTCCCGACTTTTGAAGAACTGAAAGAGGGACAAAATGTGCGGCAAATTTAGCTCCACCCACTTTTATGTTGACTCCGCCCATTCTCATTCATTTTTCATGTGCCCCCACACAGTATAATTCTCCTAGTCACTCGTAAATTATATGTCCCCCTCAATCTCTCCCTCAGTTTCATATGCACCCTTCATCTGCTGCCAGTTTCATGTCTCCCCATCTATTCACCCAGTTTCATGTCCCCCATCTCTGCCCCAGATTCATGTCCCCCCATCTCTGCGACCCAATTCATGTCCCCCCATCTCTGCCCACAGTTTCATGGCCCAGTGTCATGCCGTTCTCCCCCCTTCATCTGCTCACAGTTTCATGGACCCCCTTCATTATGTTCCACCTCAATGTTTAACACAAAAAACACTTATACTCACCTTCCAACGCTCCCCTGCAGCTCTCTCCACAGTTTCACTAACAGAGTTGTAGGCGCTATGTCATCTTGTGACATCGCGCCTACACATCCACTAGCCGGAGCGCCGTGGTAAAGCAAGGAGCTGAGCTGTGACAGCTCCTTGCTTTAGTCGCGTATGTATTCAACTCAGATCAACTGAGTTTAAATCGGGACATACTACCCGCCGACCAGGACCACAGGACAGGACACTGAAATCGTGAATGTCCCGCAGAAATCAGGACGGTTGGGAGGTATGGTATATTACAGGCATAGGATGAAGGTGGTCCATATATTATGCAATAGCGCAGTGCAGGCATAGACTATAGCTGTCCAATGACATCATGATGCAGATATAGGATAGAAGATTACTATACAAGCACAGGGCAAGCCTATGCTATAAAAGGGTCTGATATTACGTCAGAAGGGACACTGGCTGGTCCCAGCAATGGCCTAATGCAGGCACAAAGCTAAAGAAGATAGGAGATCAAGTGGAGCAGATATAGGATACAAGATGCATACAGGAATCATACACAAAAGGGTCATATAAAAGATATATGATCCACTGGCGTATATACTGTGCAGCCATACACGAAGGTCAGTGATGGCATTGTCATAGCATTCAGGAGTGTTTAGAGATGGCAACGTATAGCTGTATACTAAGAGCTATTGATAGTACGCAGAGCTTGTATGAGAAAATCACATATGATAATGCAAAGAAAGGAAAAAAAATCAGCTTGGTGCGTGACGCCACACTGCATTCACCATGACAGTGCAAGAGGAGCAGCATGAAAAGCATTTGTAGGATTCGAGGCTCTAGTTGTGGCACAAGGGGTTAAAATCACCCTCAGGGTTCACATATCAGTTTATGGACGGGATTATGGGGCAGTCTTCCACGTCAAAATCCTATCCAAAAAGCGGACATATTCTGACTTTGATAGAAGCGTCCTGTTGGATTTTGCTGTGACCCCTGTATGAGGCTGACCACGTGTGCGAACCCATGCCAGAAACTAAAGCTTAAAGTGGGTAATCTGGAATTGGACAACCTTCAGAAGTGCAAGTAAAAAATAAAAAAAATACTCACCTGGCATACAGTGAGCCTTGTGCCCCACGTGACTACTAAGGCCAATCCACGGTCAATGTAATGGAACTGATGTAACACAAGTAATGTCACGGATCCCTGTCCAGCGAACACAAAGGCTATAGATTGGCCTCTGTGTTAACGTCGAGGCGCAGGGATTCTAGCGACCGAGGCACTGTGCTTGACCAAACACATTGTGACGGTGGACAATAGAACTCCGGGAACAGGTGAGGATGTTTTTGGTTTTTTTATGTTATACCTGCCCCCCGACCGCTTCATAGTTTGTTCAGTTCCTGGACAATCCCTTCAACCTCGGCTTTCTACTGCAAGTATAACAGGGCCAGTTTTTGCAGAGTATTTAGAGGCAGAAGACCTCCTCAAGCTGAGGCTCAACGTTGTAGAAAAGCTGCTTTTTTCATTGCAAATTTTGCTGCAACTTTTTTGAGCCAAAACCAGGAACGAATAAAAAGTAGAGATGAGCGAACACTGTTCGGATCAGCCGATCCGAACAGCACGCTCTCATAGAAATGAATGGAAGCACCTGTGACGCTGCCTTTGCCGGTGGCCAGCCGGTGTCACAGGTGCTTCCATTCATTTCTATGGGAGCGTGCTGTTTGGATCGGCTGATCCGAACAGTGTTCGCTCATCTCTAATAAAAAGCAGCTTTTCTGTAACATGGGGTCTTGGCCTGAGGCCGTCTTCTGCCTCAAAATACTCTGCAAAAACTGGCCCCGTAGAAAGCCATGGTTGAAGGGAGAAGTATAAGAGCTTCTTAGATATTTCTCATTCCTTCTGCCACTGCCAGGTTTAGCTAAAAAAACGGCAATAAAATCTGCAGCAATAAAAGGAACCTTTCCGCAACATAGGACCTCTCCAAATTCGATATCCTTAAACTCCTTAAAAAAGTCAATAAAGTGAAACCACTGCAATGTATTTCCAGACACGTCTTTATTCGGCTCACTGAAAAAATAAGGAGATAGATATGAGGAGCTTTTCCCCACTGATTCTGAGCCATTCTGTGCATCAGGATCATGCAGTGTGAACAAACCTTTACATAGAACTACTGTAGCAAGACAAAATTCTATTTTCCAAGAAAAGGACAAAGCACCCTTGGTCCCTGACATTTAGCATGATAGCCATCCTATGGACGATTATTCATTAACTTACCCCTGACCTTTCCCAACCAATCCCTAGTGATCCTATTAATAATACGCTCTCCTCCTTCCTCTCAGGCCCCTCATACATGGAGCCATCCAGCCATCATCTTTCTTCATCTCGCTTATCATTAGTATATATAGATCAATATTTAATCTTTATCCATACATGACTGTATTACTAAATACTTGTATGAAATAACCATTCTGAAATATTATGAAGATACAACATGGGCAACTTCTAGGTAAGGCCATTCCGTAAATGGATCCTATCATTAAAACACAATTTTTTGTGACTACCACGTAGGAATAGCCTTAAGAAAGGCTATTCTTCTCCTACCTTTAGATGTCTTCTCCGCACCGCCGTTCAGTATAAATCCCAGTTTTCGTCGGTATGCAAATCAGTTCTCTCGCAGCACTGAGGGCGGTGCCGAGCGCTCAAACAGCTCTGGGGGTGTCCCCAGTGCTGCAAGAGAACTCTCTCCAGCGCCACCTCTATCTTCTCCAGGAACGGCCTCTTCACGCATCTTCTTCCGGTGCTGGTGGTCAAACTTCTAGGCCTCGGGCAGAGCAGACTGCGCATGCCCGTGGCCACAAGAAAAATGGCCGCTTATGCAGTAAGTAAGCGGCCATTTTCTTGTGGCCTGTGGGCATGCGCAGTCTGCTCTGCCCGAGGCCTAGAAGTTTGACCACCAGCACCGGAAGAAGATGCGTGAAGAGGCTGTTCCTGGAGAAGATAGAGGTGGCGCTGGAGAGAGTTCTCTTGCAGCACTGGGGACACCCCCAGAGCTGCGAGAGAACTCATTTGCATACTAAAGAAAACCTCAATTTCTACTGAACGATGGTATGGAGAAGACATCTAATGGTAGGAGAAGAATAGCCTTTCTTAAGGCTCTTCCTACATGTTAGTCACAAAAAATTGTGTTTTAATGATAGGATCCCTTTAAAATGTCCTAGGAACAGATAAAGTATGATTCTGTAAGTAAACTGCTACCTATTATCACACTAACACTATCTTGGAATGTGGAGTCCCCGATGGAGTAGGCGTTTCAGGACCCTAGTCACAAAGCCAAGACAAGTACTACAGAGGTACTTGTAGATATAAGGAACAAAATCAGTTACCTTATGGAGAACTAAGGGAGTAATAAACAAGCTAAGGTCACACCAGGAGTGCATGTTGTAGCCAAAACAAGTATCAGACGAGGTTCAGAGTCCAGGCCGAGGTCAAACCCAAGAAGTCACAACAATATCCAAATCAGAAGCCAAGTGGGTAAACTAGGAGAACAAGCCAGAAATCAAAAATAACCAAGTAGAGTCAGGAGCCCAACTGCACAAGACAATCACAGGCACATGACAGAATTTCAACCAGGGTTAAATACCCATATTAACCCTTAATTGTAAGACAAAGTAGATCTGATTGGGTCTATGTCTTAAAGTTCTTACTCTGCAGACCCAAGCAGAGTTTGTTTGATGTGAACCTTAAGGTTCAAACTGAAAACAGTAGAAGTACACTGCGATTCCTGACACTGAAGCATCTCTTCTTATAGCTGCATTGTGCCGTTCCTCTGTTATTACTCCTAGAAACTAATGAACAAACTGTTAACTGGGCATCACTAGTTGGGTGTGTGACACTACTGACTCAATCACTGCTCACAATATGAGACAGTATAATAAGGATACACTCCTTTAACAAGGCAAAAGGTAATGCCAAATTGCCAATTTATTCTCAAATTTCTAGGAATAAAGGCTCAAGGAAGAGTTATAAGAAAAGCTGCTCTACAGTTGGTATATTATGGGGAATACAAGAATTTATTGAAGTAGCCACGTCTGGAGAAGCGACAGTTTCTCCTTAAAACACAATAGAAGGTAAAATGCCATTCACATGCCCAATATTTCATCCACTATGGGAACGCCTAGGCATGAAACGAATGCCAGCCCATGTGTTCTGCAATGCAGTCCAAGGAAATCTTCAACTGTTTTTTGCAATGCATTACTGTGATGCTGGAAAACAGAATAGGACATACGTTATGTTTTTGACAAGACTGTATGGCTTTATTGAAATCAACAGGCCTGTGCGCAGTCGGGGTCTTTACAATGGCTGCCATACTCTGATTTCTGAATAGGACCGACACGTGACATAACTGAACATAAAACTGTAACAAATTGTCATTGCCATCGTTTCTTAAACAAACTATATATTTTTGGCTAACTTTTCCCTGAAGAAACGTAATGATACATAAGAGCAGTGGCGTAACTACTACCATAGCAGCAGAGGCAGCTGCCACAGGGCCCGGGACATTAGGAGCCCGGTGACAGCCACTACCGCTGCTATCATCACTCTTGGGGGTCTTTTCAGACCCCCAAGTATAATGATTGGCAGACCGGGAGAGGTAAGAAACATAAAAAACACTATTACTTCCCTCTCCACGATCCTGGCCAGGCCTCCTTCCTAGTTGTCTGACGTCTCATAAACCCGGCTTGTGTCCCGGGTCATGTGACGTCCGACGTCATTGAAGAAGGACGGCAGCGAAGACCGACAGCGTAGGAGCCGGGGGACAGGTAAGAAACAGTAGTTTTTTATGTTTTTATTCCCCTGGGTCTCCAATTATTATACTCTGGGGTCTGAAAAGACCCAGAGTATAACAATTGTTTATGGGTGTCCACAGTGGGACATAATACTGTGTGCAGGGGCCACTATGGGGGATAATACTGTGTGCAGGGGCCACTATGGGGGATAATACTGTGTGCAGGGGCCACTATGGGACATAATACTGTGTGCAGGGGCCACTATGGGGGATAATACTGTGTGCAGGGACACTATGGGGGATAATACTGTGTGCAGGGGCCACTATGGGGATAATACTGTGTGTAGGGGCCACAATGGGGGATAACACTGTGTGCAGGGGCCACAATGGGGCATAATACGGTATGCAGGGACCACTATGGGTTATAATACGGTGTGCAGGGGCCACTATGGGGGATAATACTGTGTGCAGGGGCCACTATGGGGCATAATACTGTGTGCAGGGGCCACTATGGGTTATAATACGGTGTGCAGGGGCCGCTATGGGGCATAATAGTGTGTACAGGGGCCACTAAGGGAAATAATAGAGAGCGCAGGAATGGGGGGGGGGGGGCGGTTGGGGTCTTCAGCGGGAGTCGGTCCGGGGGGGGGGGGGGTGGCGCCGTTCCTAGTTACGCCACTGCTGGCCACTCCAGTTACACAGAATCCCATCCTGGTCTACTCTACAGCCCTACTCCAAATGAATGGACTTAGAGAGATTATGACTGGCCCCACAACACCCTAGCTCCTTGTTTTGGTCCAGTCCACACTCTCCCTCCGGGCCTAGCCTCCTGGGTCCTATGGCATTTACTAGGGATGTTTGGCATACCTGCTTGTCCCACTTCCCCATTTCTTCATCACGTTCCTCTATGACTGCTTTTCTTCTCCATCCTAACTACTCACCTGGACTCACTGGGCCTGTGGCTAGCAATGGCTGAGAGCGGGCCTCTTTAGGCTAGTTGACATAATTGATTATAGAACTCAGACTCTCTTACCGTTTTCCGAGCTTTTTGAGAGGCTCTTTAAGATTGGCATTGGGACACAGGGGCTTATTTCTGACATATATCGTCTCCTCTCCGATCCCATCCTGGACGTTTTACCTAAGCATCCCTACATTTCACAGTGGGAGAACTATCTAGCGGCGCCCATTACAAGTGCTGATTGGTGTCTTATTTGGAACGGAGTGCCCAAGACTTCTGGATGTGTTGTACTGTACAAAAAGAAAATTTTTATAAGATACTGATGCACTGGTACCACAAGCCAGCTCTCCTCCACTCCTTTGATAGGTGTGCCCCTGATTGCTGCTGGCACTGTGGTTCCCGTCCTGCACACACCTTCCATCTTTTCTGGACCTGCCCCTCTCTCCAACCTTACTGGTGCCAGGTCCAGGACCTTTTGGTGTTGGGTGTTACTCTCCCCTTGTCCAGTAAAACGTATCTTCTTAACCTCCCCACCATCAAATTGCGTAAGCCCGCCCTCCGGCTCTTCTTACTACTCGTCACTTCCGCTAGGTGTTTGATTGCCAAATATTGATGTCAGCCTGCCCCTCCGGCCCTCGAGGAGCTGTATCCCAGGATTAGGGATGCACGATCCCTGGTGTACCTGACAGCTCTACTCAATAGTGAGGAGGGGAAGTTCCATACAAGTTGGAACCTATGGACGAGTTTTGGGCTACTCAACCTCTCTGATCTGATACTATTTTTGTCCCCCCTCCCCATGGATGTCCTCCCCTATTTCTTCCCTTTGTTCTCCTGTCTCGTCTTACCTTGTCGTCTTGTTATTTCTATTGTTTTCCACGACACGTTATTTACTTGCCTGATTTTACAGAGTTATTATTATTATTATGTTCTAATTTGTTTGTTCCTTTTGTGGATGTATTATCTCTTTTTTTCGCACCATTTCCACTTTTGCCTTGTCTTATAGCCTTTCTTAAATGCCAAAATTCTTTAAACAGTTAAAAAAAAAACAAAAAAAACCCCAAAACATAAAAATCAACCTTAACGGGAAAGAGAATGAAGGGAGATGTAGCGCTACAATGGGTTACTGCAGTAAGGTAGAACAATCACACATCCGCCTTAGGGGAGGGCAGTGATGCAGTCCAGTTATAGGGCTAGAGCTGAAGACGTTATGGGAGACCTGGGATGTGAGACCTATTGACCCCAAACCTTATCAAACATCTGGCGAGTATCAGATATAATGGAATGAATCTTCTCATGCAGCATAATGGTCACACGACCACAGTCATTGAGAGAAAAGATTTTCTCCATATGTATCCGGGCTGCTATAGCTGTTTGCAGGTACTGTGTAAGGCAGCGTTTTCACACCGTGGGGGCTTTAGCATTAGGAGGTATTTTCTTCTGGATTCTATTTTGCATTTCTGAGAAGGTATTTTGTGCTTCAGTCCGGTTTTGCTATGGGTATTATGAGTGCCATACTGTAGTATTTAGTTGGCACTGGTTTGGGCATTAGGTGTGCAGCCCAGTGACCTATGTGTGACACTACATGGCAGTATTTCAGTTTGAGAAGGTGCGCTCTACATAGCATACAGCAAGTCATTTGTCAATTTATTATAGTAGAGATCCAAAGTTACATTGTGTAATATATTGCAGAGCTGTATTCACAATTCTGCTGGTATTGTCACATGCCATTAACCCTTAAGTACTATCAGGGTGTCTATCATACACCTTTCAATCTTTGTTGCCCCGTAATTCTGCATTCCAGTATATGATCAGAAGCTCCACCCACATACCTTTCAACCAATAGAAACAGAGTGTGTGGTGTTGATTTGGTGGAGATTTGTTCAGTGCCTTGTTAGTTATGATGACATGAAGACCTTAGAGACACACCATAGTAAGTATGTAACTTTATATTTAATGATTATGGACATGCTGCATAACTAATTAACTCATTTCATTAATTAATTATTGTGTTTCCACTTATAGATGAGAAACTGTTTAAGTCTGCACCATAATGAATATACAACCTGGTCCTTCTCGGCCTAAACGAGCCAGAAATGACTTTTTATAAAATATGAGAAATCCTGACGATAGTATCTAAGGGTTAATGTGCCTGATGGAAATTTGTGGTGGATTCTTGCACAGGACTAGCCCCATTGTAATGTTTGGATTATCCATACAGGATTCACTGCAGTATTGATCATGGAGGTTAAGATCCACCGGATGTTTAATATTGCGCCCTGATTTTTTAGGACTATGTGAATAGGTTCTAAAAGAAAACCCCATTCACACAAACTTTTGGCAAAATTTCAATGGATTCTGTCAGGATTTGGGCACAAAATGCAAACATGGCCTAACTCTTCACTTTACCCTTGGGTCACATCTGTGTTTGGTAATCCGTTCAGGGAGTCCGCATGGGGACCCCTGAACGAACTACCGAATGCATTTGCAGTGAAAGCACACAGACCCCATAGACTACAATTGGGTCTGTGTGTTTGCCGCAAGATCTCTGTGCGAATCATGTGGGCAGAAAAGTAGATTGTGAAGTACTTTCCTGTCCCCTGTGGTGATCTCGCGGCAAGCACACAGACCCCATTATAGTCTATGGGGTCCGTGTGCTTTCACTGCACACTGTTTGCAAATGCATTCGGTGGTCCGTTCGGGAGGGTCCCCATGTGGACTTCCCTGAACGGATTACCATCACAGATGTGAATGAGGCCTTAGCCGGCCTAATATCACACTTCATTTTTATTTTTTTATTTTTTTGTAGATTGTGAGTCCCATATAGGGATCACAATGTACATTTTTTTTGCCTATCAGTATGTCTTTGTAGAATGGGAGGAAAGCCATGCAAACACAGGGAGAACATACAAACTCCTTGCAGATGTCGTTCCTGGAGGAATTTGAACCCAGGACTCCAGCACTACAGTGCTAACCACTGAGCCACCGTGTTACCCTCTACACTTCATTTTTTATACATGAGATGTCTATTTTTTGCCCAGAATGCAAATCACTAGAGCAAGCCCTGAGCAGACATCGAGCCGGCACGCAATGCTAAGAGATTTCAGCTGTGAAGTCTGCAGAATTGTGAATGCAGTTCCGCATAGAGTAGACCTGAAGATCTAAATTAGGTGACCTGCAACTTCCTAACCTGGTGCACCACTGTAGCTTGCATGGGACTGGGAACTGATATTGGGATGGGTAGCCAAGTTTAGCTGGAAAGATGTCATGTAATAGTGGCACACCAGGGCAGCTTGGCCTTTATCTACAGTGGGCATTTGGTGTCTCTGTGTGTTTTCTACATGAAGTCTTCTGCTCCAGCGAGTGCTCAGGAATACCACGGATTTCATTAATATCGAAGTGAGCGAACAGAAATAGCAGAGATCCTAGAGACACGGCAATGCTGGAGCAGAAATAGCAGATGTTGCTGTGACAGGGTAATGCAGAGGGTGTAAGAGCAGCTCAGTGTGTACATGCCCAGGAACAGCAGAAGGTGCTGGGCTGCGGGGTGCGAGAAGGATTCGGAATAATTTGTTTTCTGTTGCTGGCAGATTCCAGATAAAAAAGAATTTGGTTTCCTAGCAACAGCAGCTGATTTCCCATAATGAGTCTGTCCGTCTGCTGAGATCTCTTCATTTCTCCCGCAGAAGCTGCGAGATTTTCTCTAGTGAACCAAATCTTCTGGGGGAGCTGATGGGGGTCTGCACCCCTACTATCCTAGCACCCATCTGAGCGCGCTTCGGAGACCCCTTGGCTACAGCAATGCAAGCGCGCAAAAGGGAGAGCCGGGGCTAAAGAGCAGGAGAGGTGATGAGAAAGTGCAAACACTAGGAGGAGAGCGAATATTTAGGAAGAGGGACAAGCAAGAGACACACACGGTTACGGAAACCGGAGAGATTGCTGGAGGGGTGGACGAAAGCATGAGGGTCACACATGGGACCTATAGAGGCACCATAAAATAAGGCGGAAGAGGGGCTGGTGGTGGTGGTGGAAAGGTGAAGAGTGAGGTGAGAGGAAAGATAAAGGGGTGGGGGACAGAAGAGACATCTGACAGGTCTCTCCTCCTTCTTTCTCTGCTGCTTCTCACCATCTTCTCTGGACACCTGGTACCTACATGCTGATACTCTCCTGTAAGTGACACGTAAGTGACTCTCCGCTTGCTCTGGGTTTGTCACTTTGTTATGTCCGAATCTGTTTCTTTCTATACAGCCTGTGGAGCGGGGACTTGTATTCTGTCAAGTGTCTTTTACCATCCTATAGGGTGTAGATAGCGTATGGCTGGTGGGGCATGTTCCCTGGGTGCTGACATGGTTGGGTATTCATATACAGAGCTACCAAATACTTGCCCCAGGTGAAGGAAGGAGAGACTTGTTACGGTTCTGGTCGACCCTATGTCTGTCCCCTCTCATTAACCCTTTCTCCATCATGGGGTCAGCTTGGATTTCTCAGGGGGCTTATGTCTTACTCTGTCTTGAGGGTCTGGAATGGTTTACATGGCTCTGACTTCTTCAGGGGGCTTATGTCTTATTTTATCAGTGCAGCTCAACTTTTTCTTGCTTGGGACAGTGTGATAGTCATTCATTGTGCCAAGGCCTTAATACAAGTGATAGACGATGGATGGTGGGGCTATTCTACATGGTCTCCATAGTGAGGGGTGTACAAAGATAGCCCAAAAGTCATAAGAAGACACCACTATTATAAATGACACATGGTCCGTTGGGGGGGGGGGGGCAGGTACAGATTTTGTACTGGATGGAGAAGCCTCCATTTATACCCCTGATGGATTATTATCTGCATGTATGTGCAGATAATAAGCCGTTCCCTTTTAACACATTTCCATGATTCTGTGCTTGGTCGTAGTAATAAAGTGGCTGACTACGTTCTACCACCCCATGTGGCATAATGGTTTCCCTCTAAGTAGCCGATTGCATTTGGTTTTGCAGTTATTGGCAGGGTTACCACAACCAATACTGTGCGGAAGCTTTACAGGAACCTCAGTGATATCATAATATGACTGTGACTATATAATGTGGGGTTGGCTATGACGGATTACTCTTTTAAAGGGTTTAGAATTATAAATTCAATGTTTCTATAAGACCACTAGGGCGGCAGTAGAGTTTACATACCTCCCATGCATTCAGACTGCTGTGTATTTGAGAAAAACAGATATGTAAGCTTTCCACTGGATAGGTAACATCATAAAGAACTATATGTAAGCAATATCACCGAGTCACTGACCTCATGTTCAGGACCAAATCTTATCAGGGCATATATAAGGAGGGGTAAGCGTTACTGGTATGAAGCGTTTCTACATCCATATGGCACTCAAGATCTCTGCAGGCGGTCATTCAGTCTTTATGGTTTACTTTTCATGGATAATATTGGTCCTGGTCATGTAATGGACACACAGCTGCATGGCTTGTTCCAGGAAAGGTATTAGTGCGGTTTGTTGTAAATATGCCGTATACTTGTGCGCCCATTACATGACCAGGATACATATTATCCATGGAAAGTAAACCATAAAAACAGCCAGCAGAGATCTTAAAAACGATCAAGAACTGATACAGAAATATTGGAAAAATGTGTAACTTACACAGTATAACATATACCTGCTAACAACCCTTTAAAGGGAATCTACCACATAGAAAATACTGCAGAAGTATATTATAGAGCAGGAGGAGAAGAGCAGATTGATATATAGGTTTGTGGGAAAGGATTCAGTATAACCTGTCATTTATCCACGTAAACCTTTGCTGAGAAGTCCAGGAGGCGGAGCTATCAGTGATTGACTGCTATCTCTGTATGCGCAGTCATAGAGGGGAGGAGCAATCACTAATAGCTCCGCCTCCTGGACTTCTCAGTATTGAAAGAGCAAAGACTTCAATGGATAAAAAGTTATACTGAATTTTTTTCCCCAAACCTATATATCAATCTGCTCAGCTCCTCCTGCTCTATAACATGCTGCCAGCACATTGACCAGCATTTTTCATATGACAGGTCTCCTTTAAGCTCTGTTATATCATTGACATTTAGGCAATTCCATTAAGCCTATTATTTATAGGGAATAAAATTTACCTAACCTGCCCCTATGATATCCTAGTATCTGTACAATAATGCAGGTATATTCTTGTCTATAGGATATAGTTTATTTCCCTTATATAATATAGGAATACTGCCTGTCTTGGTATGCCGGGTACAATGACTTCTATGGGCCATATAAACTGAACATTCAAGGATCTCACGCTGAATTGGATTATATTTTTCTGCACTAAATGTATCCTTAGACACCCATGTACCGTAAGGATGCCAAAAGACGGGACTGCTGCTTGTAGTACCTTGTGATATCACTGCCACCATCATGACATCATCTGGAGGACTGTATCGGCGAGTGGGTGACCCATGTTTGAAAGACAGAATTGTAATATATTTTGGTTGTTTTATGGTGCAGAGCAAGGAAGATACTACTATGTATGCTACCCATGAAGGTTCCCAGACAGTTACCCTTAGGTTCCTGTAAGTGTCTATCCATCTGAAGGCAACTCTTAAGTTGTCATGCCCTAGAGGTGTCGGGAATGTCATAGCTTGGCAATAGTGTCAGAACCATATATCTGCAGTTAAAGGGATACTCTCATTTTGTTATATTATGGCATAATAAGGATGTGCCATAATTTTAGGATATTAGGGGACGTGAAGGAAGTCCCTTTGGTTTCTTGTCTGCACAGGTGCGCTCAGGTCTATCCACTGTACTAGGAATTGTAAAATAGTTCCATTCATATGGAAGACTGTGACGATGTCTCCAGTCTGAGGCTTAGTAGTGTGATATGCAACTAAGACAATCCCTTTAACCCTAGGGTAAGACTCAGGTAACTTAAGATGGCCACACATATTAGATGTATTGCCAAAATGTGTATGGGGACCTCCTGCAACTGGGAGATATTGGATGGGGTACATCTGCCCAGTCATTTTGTTCTCAGGGTGATAACACACTTTTGACTACAATTTCCTCCATTTTCTTAGCCAAGTGTGCATGTGTATGCAGAGATTGGGAGAGAGGGCTGAACCTTCAGGCAAGGGCTATGTAATGTATATGACTGGCATTAGCCATATCTTCAATAGACATTTCCTTCTTAATACCCAATGTGCCTCACATGCTACTAAATGTAAGGGACTTGTGCTATAAGTTACTTATTATATGTCATTATATATGTTGCTTACGTAATTTCATAGAAGCCATCAGTATGTTTTTGGAGTGTGAAGGGAAACTGCAGTACCCTGAGGAAGTCCAAAGACGTACGTGGAGAAATATCTCCAGATACAGATCTGTTCCCCCCAAAATATATACCAATCACGTCCAGAAATGTTTATCACTTGGGTTAACCCAACTTCCCTAGAGTTCTGAAATCTGCCGTTGAGCCCTCTCACATTAACTAGTTGAAGTCCTCGTTCTACCTGTGAAAAAATCGGACTATACAAGGACCCATTACAGTCAATGAAGCCATTCACACATCTGCTGGGCCGAGAGGTACAGAGACAAAATAGTAGCTATTTATCGTCAAGTCTATAGATGTCATCCATGTGCGGTCTGTTTTTGATAGACATATTGCTAGGTGATTGCTGAAAAATAGCGATGGCAATGTGACGTTTCTGTTTTCAGAGATGTCACATCACCTTACCTCCAAGTCCTACGCCTATGCCTGATGAAGGAACTTGTTCCATAACTATGGCTAACTGAATCATACGCCATATTCCTTTTTCATGTGACTGCTACTTTTGCAGATATTTTGAAAGCGCCATTGTACATTTTTTCTTGTATATGTCTTTGGATGTTTGGTCAGTTCCCTTGGTGGATTTGCACCCGAGTCGTGCCAGTCGAGTGCCGCCCTATACCTCTCCTGCTATATCACAACTAGGATGTCCAAAATCTGGGGTTTAGTAGTCTGCAGAACGAATAGCTAGTGTCAATGCAGCCTTAACCCTTAAGTACCATCATGCTTTCTAGCATAACGATATGTCTATGGTAGCGGTGTATGATGGACACCATGATAGTACTTAAGGGTTAATGTACCCCAGTGGATAAACGTAGGAGATGCCTCAATGCGATAATAGATTTGTCATTCAGAACACTGAGCAAGTTGGCTGACAACCCTTATTGTCAATGTCATTGCGCCCATATAAGTTGTCACTCGTGTGTCCTGGATTCATATAACTAGCCAAAAATGTATTTCCAGCTGATTTCTTGCGTTTAGGGTGAAATGGTGCTTCCTATTTTATATCGTTCTAAAATATGTCACTGATGGCATTTATTATGTGTTTTATTCCTTGTTTGGCGAGAGCAGGCTGCAGCTTAGCGCAGGCAAATTTTCAGCACAGTTTGTGGCTGTGAACAGATATATTGGCCATCTGGAGCTCAGTAATTCACTATGTTAGGAAAATCACAAACAAGTCACTGGAAAGGGATCCGATGTCGCTATTATTTAATTACTATAAACTGGAGCATGACCGGGAGGAGAGGGAGTGAGAATAGGATCATGTACAGCCAGGAGATTATGGAAAGGGGTCTACATACAACTAAGGGTATGACCGCAGAAGGAGCGAGAGGACTGTACAAGAGGTTGTAATGATATTAATGGTTCTAGACTTTGGAAAACCTCGGAAAAAAACCCTAGGAGATTCCTCCGTAAAAGACCATCATCTAGTAACCAGTGGAGAGGAGCTACAATGAATGTCTCAGGTTCTGGAGAACTTGGCATTATGAGAACGACTCATTGATGTCAGTGGACATTGTGTAATACTTTGAGTCTCCTGCAGGGGAGCTGCAGGGTAATTGGAGACTCACTGCTGATTTTCCCCAGGGTTCCTTTAATTTATGTGTGTACAGATGTAGAAAAGTTATTCGAAACTTCTACCATTGGTTAAAAATGCTGCATGATGTTGTATCACAGGAGACAGCAAAAAAAAAAAAAAAAACACATGAAAAGTCACTGGATTTTTCATTGTTTTTTCATTAGATTGCAGAATTTTGGGATAACCCTGCCACATCTGTATATAATGTAACAGCCCTTCTAACTCTAAGAGGAATGTGAAAAAACAGGGTGAAACCAAACCTAAAGTACACTCCCATTTTTATTTATTTTTTTAAAGTAAAATCCATATACCGTATATACTCGAGTATAAGCCGAATTTTTCAGCCCAGTTTTTGAGCTGAAATACTCGAGTCAAGCAAAAAAAAAATATATATTTTTTTTTTTTTGTAAGGAGGGAGGGGTGGTAGAATCTCCCATAAAATAGTGCAAAAAAAAAAAAAGAAGATTTAAGAAAAAATAAAGAAATAAAAGTTGTAAATCCCTCCTTCCCTAGAATACATATAAAAGTAGAAAATGACTGTGAAACACAAACACATTAGGTATCCCTGTGTCTGACAGTGCCCGGTCTACTGAATATACTGAATATAGGGGATCTGCAGTGCTCCTGTTCCGTTGGGAAGGGGTTAATAGGAGCTTTGCAGATACCCTATATTCAGCCAGACTGAATTCAAAGTGGGGGAAAAAAAACCCAGTCCTTAAGCTCAGGGAAGAGGCAGACAGACAACCAAAACACCCCCTCCCCTTCCCCAGATCCCAGCAACTACTGCACCGAAAAACTCCCACCATTTTAATTTTTGAAATTTTCCAGCAGCTGCTGCATTTCCACCCTAGGCTTATACTCGAGTCAATAAGTTTTCCCAGTTTTTTGTGGTAAAATTAGGGACCTCAGCTTATAGTCAGGTCGGCTTATACTTGAGTATATACGGTATTTGGATTTGTTAGTAAGAAACTAACAATGTGGTTAGAGGCCCTAAAATAAATCATACTTGTCCCACTCACTTCAATGAGGCCAAGCTGTAATACCCTGGCCATTCACTACTAGGTAGGTGGTATACAAAGCAGGGTAAACAAGAGGCCGCAGATATTGTCCATATGCCACAGATGATCAGACAGGTTGGCAAGAGTCCCACCCCCACCAATCTTAAGGATTCCCCATCAAGATTTTATTCTCAGAAAAACCTTAAAACAATTGGGCAAGTTTTTTAAGACTGGCGTATCATACTCCAGCCTTAATAAATGGCCGAGTAGCTGTGGCCTTTGCATAAATCTGTTGGATCTCCTGGTGCCAGAATGGATATCAATGCCAAGTAGGAATTGGCATGGATTCCTGTTATAACTCACACCAGAAAACTGGCATGAATTAGGATAAATCAGATGGGCCAAAATATCCCCACTTCATCCCCGCCCGTCCACATTTGTACAATGGGGTGGGTGAAAGGGCATTGAGCCAAATGTGTCTCTCAATATCATGAATTCCCTTCATTGTGCATACATTGAAAAAATAGTGGATGAAAAGTTTTTGGGGAATTGTAGACAGTCATGGGGAGGGGACGGGGAGAAAGGGATGGTTAAAGAAGATAAATACAAATGGGAGTTTGTATAGAGAGTGTGACAAGAACTAATGGGATATAACAGATACAAATAAGAAAAAAAAATCACAAATTCTAGATTTTGAGGAATAAATAAAATATGAGCTGTGGGATGAAATATTCCTGTAATATGTAGTATGTGGCCTTTCCTGTGTCAGTATGGGCTTCTGTTCCAGTTTCGGCTTATGCTAGTATATTATACCTCAGTCCTTAATGTTCTATGAAATCCATTCTTGCATGTATAAACCAGATTTATCGTGAACATGCCTGAATGTTATGAAATATTCATGAACAATTGTTACAAGCTCGTGTCTGCTGCAAAATTTATTAACAATAAAAAATAGATAAGTTTATATAAAATCCCCTCAGGGGGTCTTTTGGCAGTCCGCATTTCAGACCTATGTTCTGGCATTTGGTGGGGGTGCCACGGCTAAGGACATTGTATTACAGGCCCCTTGGGAGACGAATGGGGCAGGAATGTGGGAGAGGTGAGTACTGATACTGTAACTGGGGGGACTGGACTTGTTGCATACATGTCATTGACTACACTTTTTGGGTAGGTTGAGGCAAAGATGTATACTGACCAGGTATGGATATAGCTAATGGTTCTGTATGAGCATATGAGATGTAGAAGTCAGGAGGGTCTCTCATTGTATATGTCCTATGTACATAGAAAATTTGGTGTGAACTTAGCCCAATAGCCTTAGGCTGCATGTCAACTGACTGGGCCCACTGACCGACAATGGCCAGCTATGTAATGTGAATGAGGGCCTTACAACTTACCCCCAACAGCAAATGTCCATGGGCAACATCAGATATTAATATGTCCAATTCTTTTGTATCTGGGGGACACAATAGTGACTTGCAGAGGCTTATTCTGAGTGCCCAGTCGTGCAGAATTAAAGGGATCCTATCATTAAAACTTAATTTTTTCTCACTACCACGGTATATAATCCGGTTTCCGTTGGTATGTAAATGAGCTCTCTCGCAGCACTGGGGGCGTCCCCAACGCTGCCAGAGAACTCTCTAGAGCCGCCTCCATCTTCTTCAGGAACAGGTCTTCTTCCGGGGGTTGGCTTCAAACTTCTAGGCCTCGGGCCTAGGGCAAAGCCGACTGTGCATGCCACAAGAAAATGGCCGGTAGGCATACGCAGTTGGCTGCCTGAGGCCTAGAAGTTTGAGGTGGCGTTGGAGAGTTCTCTCGCAGCATTGGGGACGCCCCCAGTGCTGTGAGAGAACTCATTTACATACCGACGAAACCCGGATTATATACCGAACGGCGGCCCAGAGAAGACATCTAAAGATAGGAGAAGAATAACCTTTCTTAAGTGGTAGTGAGAAAAAATTAAGTTTTAATGATAGGATCACTTTAAGCTTGCATGTATATGGGGATGGCCGTTGACCACATAAATGGTAGACCAATAGATATATAACGTGTATGGCCAGCTTTAGTTTGCACAACTTTACCACACGCAGTTTAGCCAAGCCTTGTCTTCTTTTCTTATAGGAATCGTCTATAGAGCAGCATCACGTCACATAATGTTTCAGTCCAGATGTCGTTCTTAACTCTTTGGTAAGTTTGACCATTCAGTCGCATTAAGAAGGTAATGTAATATTATGTGATTTGTCCATAGGCCCGAAATCTAAGATATAAAAGGAATTTTCTGATACTACCATGTATCGACGCATGCAACGGCATCTTATAACCCCTGCAGATAACTACTGCCAGCATGTACAGTGACCTCTGAGGAAACAGGATGCCAAGGACAACATCTGCAAGAAGTTTGTATGTTCTCCATGTGTTTGCTTGAGTTTCCTCCGGGTAATCCAGTTTCCTCCCACGCTGCAAAGACATACTGATAGGGAATGTAGATTGTGGGCCCTATATGGGGAAGTGACCCCAATGTCTGTAAAGTACTATGGAATAGGATGACGCTATATAAGTAAGCAAAATAAATAAGATGCAGTGGCCATGTCAGTAAGGAGTTCCAAAGCTGTAGTGATATCAACAAAGGCCATCAGGGGACATGGTTTGGTCACATTGCTTGAGTAGTTCAGGATGTAAGAGTGGAGTATAGGTATATTTAATATTTTAGCCTAAAAGCAGCAACCAGACAAAAAATGAGACATGAAAATCTCTCTTTCAGGACTTATACACTGTGCAAGTATTTTAGACAGGGGTGAGGAAAATGCTGCTATCAAAATAGAAGGGTTAATAGTTTACTTGTCAATTGTCAAATTAAAGTGAATGAACAAAAGACAAAATCTAAATCCCATCAATATTTGGCGTGACCTTTGCTCTTTGGAGGAGGAGCCTGGAAGTGATGATATGGCCCCCACAGAGCCCTGATCTCATCATCATCCAGTCTGTCTGGGATTACATGAAGAGATAGACGGACTGGAGCAAGCCTATATACACAGAAGATCTGGGCTTAGTTCTCCAAGATGGTGGAAATAACCTGCATGCTGAGGTCCTTCAAAAAGCGTTTGGAAGTGCCGAGAAGAACTGATGGAAGGCAAAGGGCAAAGGTCACGCCAAATACCAATGGGTTTTAGTTTTCTTCACTCACTTCATTTTGTTGACAAAACTATTAACCCTTCAATTTTTGGAAGCATTCTTACGTTGCAGTATATTGTTCTACGCCTCCCTAACGCTAGGTTTACATTAGCGCCAGGTTTCTGCTCTTCTCATCCATCAGGGGACCAGAAGAACGAACTGCTAAAATAGCGGACACCAAAGAGGGACCCCATTGACTATAACTGTATGACTGTCCGTTCTTTTTAACTGAAATCGCCAGATGAAAAAGTTGGGCTTGCAGGTATACGTGCAGCTGTGAACCTAGCCTAAAGCTTTTGCACAGTGCTGTATATCTCCTGTTTTTCCTATATCCCATTTTCCCAATATATATACAATTTTGATAGTAATCCAGGTAGTCTACAGAAACTCGATGGCTTGTGAAGCATTGGCTCATACAGGGTTGGACTGGCCCACCACAAAAACTAGAGGACGCTTTAGTAAGCCCAGTCTATGACACAACAATTGGCCCCAAAGTTCCAACAGAATATAACTCCATAAATGGAGGTTAGCCACTTCATCTGGTGGGACCAAGGAACCCAAGTCTGACACTGACCTGATACATGTATGTATACAGCCAGTGACATTTTCTCTGAGATGGAGTGAAGGAAAGAAGAACATTGAGGATGTCATGGGTCGCAGAGTAGGATCAAAAGATAGAGGGAAACTTTACATTGTAAATGCTGAATTTTTTATGTTTTTTTATATTTTGTTGACTTATTTTGTTAAGGACAATGTACAGATTCATCCATTGGTTTATTTGTAATTTACAGGTGTGTCCTTAGGAACACCACAGCATAAGAAGATGGAGGATTACCTACATCTTTTTACCATAAACTTGACTGGATATCTGGGCCCCAACTGGGAAGGGGAAGCCTCTTGTGTAGACTCTGTTGGCAATGTAACCTTCTTAGTCATAGCCTACAGCGCCCTCATAGCAGTGGGACTCATTGGAAACTCTTGCCTGGTTTTTGTCATCGCTCGCCAACGGGAGATGCGGAATGTCACCAACATTTTTATCGCCAATCTCTCCTGCTCTGATATCCTTATGGCTTTGGTGTGTGTGCCCGTCACTGTAATCTATACTCTGATGAACCGTTGGATCCTGGGCGAGGCTCTCTGCAAAGTGACCCCATTTGTCCAGTGTATCTCTGTCACCGTCTCTGTTTTGTCACTGGTCCTCATTGCTTTGGAGCGCCATCAGCTCATAATACATCCCACTGGTTGGAAACCCTTGCCATGGCACGCATATCTGGCTGTGGCGGTAACCTGGGCGGTATCATGTTTCATCTCCTTACCATTCCTTTCCTTTAGTATCCTCACCAATCGGCCATTCCAGAACCTCTCACTACCCTTTGACCCTTACATTGACCATTTTGTGTGTATTGATAACTGGCCATCTGAACAACACCGTCTGGCCTATACCACCTGCCTCCTGCTCTTCCAGTACTGCTTACCCTTGCTCCTTATTCTTTTGTGTTACCTCCGTATATTCCTACGTTTACGGAGAAGAAGGGATGTAGTGGAGAGAGCAGGAGGGGGAGACTCCGGAGGACGGAAGGGAGGTCATCGCAGGGTTAACATCATGTTACTTTCCATTGTGGTAGCCTTTGGTCTTTGTTGGCTGCCTCTCACTGTTTTTAACGCCCTCTTCGATTGGGACCATAAGCGTATTTCTGCCTGTTATCACGATCTCATATTCTCTCTCTGCCACCTGTCCGCCATGGCGTCTACGTGTGTCAACCCTGTCATGTACGGTTTTTTGAACAACAACTTCCAAAAAGAAGTAAAGACCTTGTTACTCCGTTGCCGGTGTGTGGGGAGTCAGGACAAATATGAGAGTTTTCCGCTCTCCACGGTCAGCACGGAAATGTCCAAAGCTTCCCTGCAAAGTGTCAGCAATGGGAACAACGTATAAAGATAGCGGTCGGTATTCAGGTCTATAAAACGGGGTGACGGTTTAACCCATGTGGTAAATTGGTACCCAAGTTGTAAGCCAAAATGCTGCTTCTACAGAGCTATATCTCACTCCATGCCAACGTCACCAGCCATTAGGTTCTGCTACTTGCTGCAAGATTAAAGGCATGTGTGCTGTCTAAGTGTCCTCAGAGACTTCTACAAAATCTATATTTTATTTCACTCTTTATCTTTCGCCTCAGCAGTGAAAAGCATGCACATTCATAGTTGTGTTATATCCTTCTTACTGTCTTTTTGGGGACATTGCTGTAAAATTATAGAGATGGGAATTCATTCATGTGATAATGTGATTTTATTTGTTAATACTCAGTTTTACAAACTAAAGGAAACCTGCCACAATGTCTGATCTGCGGGCGGCATGTTATAGAGCAGGAGGACTGGAGCAGATCGATATATACTTCTATGGGAAAAGATTTCAACCTCTGCTTAGGAGTCCAGTGGGCGGTCCTGCTCAGTGATGGAGCATGTGCAGGAAGGTGTCAGTCATTGAAGGGGTTGTCCAGGAATAACCGATTTTTCGCTGGAGCTTGGGGAAAGTGAAAATAATAATAATAATTAAAAAAAAAAACATATCCCCTGTGCTCCAGTGTCCAGGCCGCTGTACGATCTTGCGCTGTCACTGGGCTTTTACGGCAATAGTCTCCACCGAACGTAACTGCCAAGGCCTCAGGAAAGGATCGCATAAGTCACCCGTTTCCTCAGAGAGGTTGAAATTAGTAATATTAAGTTATACTGAATATTTTTCCAAAAAACTATATTAATCTGCTCATCTCCTCTAGCTCTATAATAGGTGGCCCACAGAATGCAACATATATTATTTTAAAGGGAGTCTGTCACCGAAATCCAGCATATCATATCAACCCAGCTCTGTAGATAGATAGGTTAGGGCCATATATAGAGATGAGCGAGTAGTATTTGCAGTAAATATTCGATTCAGAACCAGCGTTGATTGGCCGAATGCTATACATAGCATTCGGCAAATCAACGCTGGTTCTGCAGCAGGCTCGTCCTTGCTAGTCGGGAGAGCTGTCAGCTTGCTGTTACAAGGGAGCTGACTTTCTTTCTCATAGGAATGAATTGACCAGCGTTGATTGGCCAGTGTACAGCATTTGGCCAATCAACGCTGGTTCTGCCGAAGGCTTGTCTGTGAGGAGGCGGAGTCTAAGAACGGACCACAGCAGTCTCCGCCTCCTCACAGACGAGCCTCCGGCAGAACCAGCGTTGATTGGCTGAATGCTGTACACTGGCCAATCAACACTGGTCAATGTATTCCTATGAGAAAAAGTCAGCTCCCTTGTAACAGCAAGCTGCCATCTCTCCTGACTAGCAAGGACGAGCCTGCTGCAGAACCAGCATTGATTTGCCGCAGGCTCGTCTTTGCTAGTCGGGAGAGCTGGCAGCTTGTGGTTACGAGGGAGGTTACTTTTTATCAGCGCAACTCCAAGCACTGTGCAGTTTAAAGCGCATGGACCCCATAGGCTATAATGGGGTCCGTGCGCTTTAACTGCACAGTGCTCCTCGTAAACACTCTCCTCCTGCTACTCATGGACTTGGTGACTCTCCTTTAGTCAAATAGTGGTTTCCCCTGAAACTAGCATTTTTTCCCATAGACTATAATGGGATTCGATATTCGATCAAGTAGTCAAATATTGAGGCTCTACTCTAAACGAATATCGAATCTCAAATATTTCACTGTTCGCTCATCTCTAGTCATATATTTTCATATTTACGTTTGTAGATATGAACATTAGCTCTTTAGAGCAACAGCAAGGCCCTCATTGCTCCAAAGAGTTCAGGTGCATTTTGACGGTAACCTATGTTGGCAATGGAGGCAGCGATTCACAAGGGGCAAACCTAACCTATCTATCTGCGGGCTGGGATGATATGCTAGATTCCGGTGACAGACTTCCTATAAGTATTTTGATGATCTCAAGGAAGCTGGTTCATTGTTGGAAGTGCCTATAGTGGTCTAGGTATACACTTGTCTGTTTTTGTGTTGCTAATGCACAACTCACTGCAGGTTTGGAGACAAGACAATAGTTCTGGAGATGTGTCTATATTTCTGCTAATAAATGAAGGTGATCCGACAGGAGTATATCTGATACCAGATGACTTTATAGGACCATATCTGTTCCCTGACCTATTGTTACAATAGATTTAAAGATAAAATTCACTCTACCTGATCTTTTGATATGTCATATAAACACCAGAGAAGATCACATGGGTAAATTTTATGATTTTAGGCAAGTGGTCGCTGTAGGCCATGAGCCGCTCTCATAAAAGACAGAAGAGGTTAAGCCACACTGAATAATAAAAGTGAATAATCCTATTAAAGGGGTTTTCCACACAGTTTATTGCAGGTCGCATTCCCTTCAAAGAAGACCTGTCACCAGGTCAGAAAAGCCCAATGACTTCCATCATCTGCCACCCTGAACATTTTGGTGTTATGTTTATCCACTTCAGTCATTCCAAAGATAAAAGCCCATCTAGTGTTGGTGCAGGTTAGGATATACTATCCAAGTGGGTGGTAACACTGTGGTATCTCTGAGGGCAGAGTATCTTGGCTAGTATACACTAATTTGCTATAAGGGCTTATATCTTTGGAATAGCTGAACAGATTTGATAAACAAAACACCATAATGATCAGATGGTATGTTATCAGGCTTTTCAGACCCAGGACCACTTCAAGCAAACTCCTACCTCCATATTGGTTACCTGGTTCTCCCTCTCTGCAAAAAAAGCCATTTTTAGAAATGAGCTTCAAGTACAATGGGAGTGTTTCCAAGCCTGGAACGGTTCTTTCTCTAGTTTAGAATATCAACCAAAACCCTTGTCAGCACTACCACCAAAGCCGTACCAGCACCACCTCTTCTACATGATGGATAGCCTTTCCTATCCTCAAGAAACTGCACTTATGGCTGACATTTCTAGCTGATACAATCCCAGTAGGCTAAGGAACTGGACTATGCATGTACAAGGCAGGTAACATTGGTGATACAGATGTAGAGGTGCTAAACTGAAACTGTACCAATCACAGAAGAGCCAACGCCACCATTGCATTCAATCTAAAAATGGCGGCAGCATTGTTTTTTCACACAGTGAAGAGATAGCAGGGATCATCTCATAGCCGCAGCTTCTTCATGCAGCAAATCAGTGATGTTGCCAGGTTTCGATCCTAAGGCTCAATACTATAAAATATATGGTCTTGTGTCCTGGCTATTACCCTAATCTTTACTGTCAGTGATAGGGTTATAACCATACTTCCAAGTTCTAGTAGCACTATTTTATCCTTGGTATCACTAATGCAAGGGTTGTGTCGCTGTGGCTTGTGCCCCCTAAGACAGGGGTGCTGGGATTGTAATCTCCCATGGTGCCTACAGCCCCTTAGACGTGAATGAACTGTTGGTGACACAAGCGCACTGGTACTCAATTGAGAAGGAGGCCTTAGGAGGACTTTCTTTCCTCTATCCTCCTGATCACTGAGGGACATGTAACCCCTGTGATTTTCTTCTGGCATGTACTTTCATTGTTTGCTACCATCACAGCCAGGGGTCGGGTGCAGACAATTCTGTCTATCTGGTTGTTAAAATTACAACAGGAAAGAAAAACCTAACCTGGTTCTGTTGCTGGTAGAGCAGAAAGCCATAAGTTTCCTGCCCTACCACTGTCTGGAAATTAAGATGTTAGTATTAGTACAGTGAAGAGGGACATTAACTAGTGTAGGATATAAAGAGAAATACAAGGGTAAGTTCACTTGGTGGAATTTGGCACTGATTTAGTGGAAACCAATGCAAGCAGTAAGCAACAATGCTAACCACTGAGCCACTGTGCTGCCCTCCTGAACACATTTATTGGGTGACTGGTGATGCAAATGTTCGTTCCCTATAATTGCCTGTAAAATTGCTCCGTCTAACAAGGCCTTTCGCCATCACTCATCTTCAGACATTTATATAGAGTGTAATCTCCACAACCATTTCGGATTCCTGTGCCTCGTATTCCGGCACAACCTTCTAAGCAAAGAACCATTTAGATGTGTGTAAGTTTCCTTTTAGAATGTTTTCTGATCTCTCAGCAGTGCTAGGGGGTTTCAAAGGAATCATCCGGTTTCGATGACCCATTTTTAAATACCCAGTTAGGGAATTGTGTCATTTAGCTGCAGAAGAGAGCGGCTACAAAGAGTATTTCTCGCTTTGAAGGAATTGGCACATTTGTGCATTACATAGACAGCCTTTGATTTCAGTAGACACCAAGTAATGTTTCAATTTCCCTGGGATGGCGCTGCAGGGGAATGAAACACTTAAAGGAGTATTCCAGGGGTTGTGTATATAGACGGTCTATACCCAATACATCCTCCGGTCAGCGCAGCTAAAGAGGCTGCAGTGTTAGACAAGAAATGCAGACTGTTCACTGTATACTTACAAGAAGGTCACCCAAGACCCTCATGAACTTGTATAAGTATGATCAGTCTACTGTCACTGCACATACTGTAAAGAAGCCCATCCTATGACTATGGTAAAAACTTTTTTGCTTCTAGACTTGGGCCTCGGTATAAAGAGATCCTTGGAAATATCTCTGGACTTTCCTTTTATATTGTAAGTCGGTGATCTTTATTCTCTAATCCACCCATCCCCTTAATGACCTTGGTTGCCCTCCTACACATTTGCTCTAGTTCATTTATGTCTTTCCTATATACATATGCCCCAAATTATGCACAATATACTATATGTGGTCTGATCAATGATAAAGCTATATCCTTGTTGTCGTGAGCATCTATTCCTCTCTTTATGGCGTCCATGATTGATAGATAGATAGATAGATAGATAGATAGGAGATAGATAGATAGATAGATAGATAGATAGATAGATACTGTAGGGAGATAGATCATACAATAGATAGATAGATAGATAGATAGATAGATAGATAGATAGATAGATAGATAGATAGATAGATAGATAGATAGATAGATAGATAGATAGATAGATAGATAGATAGATAGATAGATACTGTAGATAGATAGGAGATAGATAGATAGATAGATAGATAGATAGATAGATAGATAGATAGATAGATAGGAGATAGATAGATAGATAGATAGATAGATAGATAGATAGATAGATAGGAGATAGATAGATAGATAGATAGATAGATAGATAGATAGATAGATAGATAGATAGATAGATAGATACTGTAGGGAGATAGATCATTAGATAGATAGATAGATAGATAGATAGATAGATAGATAGATAGATAGATAGATAGATAGATAGATAGATAGATAGATAGATACTGTAGATAGATAGATAGATAGGAGATAGATAGATAGATAGATAGATAGATAGATAGATAGATAGATAGATAGATAGATACTGTAGATAGATACTGTAGATAGATAGATAGATAGATAGATAGATAGATAGATAGATAGATAGATAATGTAGGGAGATAGATCATACAATAGATCGATAGATAGATAGATAGATAGATAGATAGATAGATAGATAGATAGGAGATAGATAGATAGATAGATAGATAGATAGATAGATAGGAGATAGATAGATAGATAGATAGATAGATAGATACTGTAGATAGATAGATAGATAGATAGATAGATAGATAGATAGATAGATAGATCATACAATAGATCGATAGATAGATAGATAGATAGATAGATAGATAGATAGATAGATAGATAGATAGATACACAATATCTACATATTTGATAACCTAGAATCTGTGGAGAAACCTTGAAATAAGTGCTCAATTTCCCTGCAGCGCCACCACAGGAGGAATGAAGTATTACACAATGTCCATTTGAATCAATGAATTGTCTATCTAGTAGAGGACAGTACCGTTCCTCCAGAGAGATGTTATCCTAACCCCTCTATTACATGGATATGTACAGGGAATACGAACATCAGTTGTCTTCATGAAGCAACCCTTTGAGAGTCTATGCACCTTGTGGAGCGTCAGCTGGTACTAGCACTGTCATATATGAGTACGCATCTTTGCTTTCATACGGTTTCAGAAATGGGCTGTCTCGGCCACTACGATCTAGCACATGACATTTTCATACGGTGATAAATAAGTTACCATTTTCCCACAATGCATTTGTCCTTTACACAATGCAATTGTTGCGGTTGCTTAACAACATCAAAAATTCCTCTTACATTTGTAGGTGTCACGATGTCGGAGCGTGCATACTTGTCAGCAGCTTCTGATTTTCAGGGACAAACCTATTTTTCTCCTCTCTATATAATATCTGGACTTCTGAGCTGAATTTTCAATATTTGTGCATAAATTTGACCTAAAACTATTATCAGGTTTTTACAAAAGTCCTAAAGAGACGCAAATCAAACAAATGAATGAAAAATGTGACGACTTGGTCATGAATTTATAGATATAATGAGTGTTGTGAAAAACTACTGCAGATTGAGGTCACATTTATGCAGAACTATAGAAAATTTGGAAGGGTTCACAAACTTTCACGCAGCACTGTATAAGGTTTAAAATGGATCTTATACTAGAATGAGCTGCCCTATGAAAGGACAACGAATTGCATATACAGATTTGTAGTCCAATATGTGAAAAATGGGCTCTTGGCTGTCATGGTAATGGATTACCGGTAGGGTTGAGCCGATCTTGACTTTTCAGGATCGATTTTAAAATCCGATTTCTGATAATTTTTCATTCGAACCCGATCTTGATCCCAATTGTGATCCCAATGCAAGTCAATGGGATTTTTTTATTAATCGGAGAAAGGATTTTAAAAGCAATCCTATTCACTATACAGCATGGAATCTAACAATTGAACGCTTTAATTGTTAGAATCCACGCTGTGTAGTGAATCACTAAGTAGCCAGAGGATTTTTTTTTAATCCTCTGGCTACTTAGTCCCTCAGGTGTCCACTTACCTGCAGAGATGGCTGCTCCGGTGCCCGGTGTTCTTCTTTGCCTCACTGCCGCTCCACGCTGCTGTTCTCGCCTCGCTGCCCCCTGCCTCCCAGATTAGGAGAGTGTGGGCGGGTTAGGAGAGTGTGGGTGGGTACTGGGAGGGAGACGTTACATCTCCCCGCCCTGTACCCACCCACACTCTCCTAAGCCACAAGCCCCGCTTCCTAGCTCTTTAAACACTAACCTGGGAGGCGGGGGCAGCGAGGCGAAGAAGAAGGAGAACACCGGGCACCGGAGCAGCCATCTCTGCAGGTAAGTAGCTACTAGAGATGTTAGTTTAGTCTCCCATTAGAATGGAGGCAGCTGGCGCGCAGGGGGTTAAGGCTGTGTGCCGGCTGCTTCCATTCATTCCTATGGAACCGCAGCGGAGCCTTCACACTGAGTATACACTCCACTCAGAATGAGCGGAGCATATACTCAGTGTGAAGGCTAAGCAAAGCATTGTGGGAAATAGCACCAATCTCGTTCCCACCTAAAAAGATCGCTCAACAGTAATCACCGGCCCCAAATCTTGTTCGGGGTGCTGGCGATCCTCCTCAAAATGGCACCTTGGTCAAAGCTCAGGCACTGATCATGGGCAATGCCTCCCATTAAACAAAAGAGCTCGCATCCAAAAAGACAGTATGGCAGCTAATAGAATACCAAATTCTCCATCATGCCCTCCGGACTCATCCCAGACTATTGCCTACCGTTTAGGGCAGTCTGTAGTCTGAAATAGTCTGCAGTATGCTGATGGACTGAATGGAAAGATAAAAGATATATAAAGTTCTGCGGACAGCCATTTGTAGATCGGCCCATCAGGTGATCATTGCTGTTTACCCAAGGCTGTAATTTGTCTTCTATTCAGACATTTCTTGATTTCTAGTTATTTCTTAGTTTCTATGGACACATTCAGGTCATGATGTACCCAGATAAGGCTTAGTTCACATCTGTGTAAGGGCTCGTTCACATCTGCGCCTGATCTCCGTTCTGCAGGTTTCCGTTTCCTGCACAAAACAGAGCAGGAGACGGAAGCCTGCAGGACTCGTTCATACTCATTCATTTGAATGGGTTTGAAAGATGTCCGGCCATGAGCGGCGGTGAGCGTTTTATGTTCTCCGCCACGAAACCGGTTTTTTAAAACCGGACACAGAGTCGGACATGCAGTACTCTGTGTCCGATTTAAAAAAAAAAAAAAAACGGTTTCGCAGCGGAGAGCATAAAATGCATGCAGAAGACGGAAACCACAGAACGGAGACCCGAACGCTAGTGTGAACCTAGCGTCAGAGGTTCCATCAGGAGCTACTGGAGCAGATTCCATCAGAAATCCCGGCCAAGTCCTGCCCGTTCTGCCTTATCTTGCAGGAAAAAGATAGATTTAAAAAAAAAAAAACTTCAGCAGACTCCAGTTATAGCCAATGGGATCTGTCCATCTCCACTCATGGCTGTCATGTAATGGATCCATATTTAGCGTTCTTTCCTTTTTTGTTTTTATGATGGAACTGAAAAATAAAATGATCACAGCAAATGTGAACCTAGCCTTAAAGGGGCTTTCTAGGTCTAAAAATATTGATGAGAAATCCTATACAGTAGTTAGGTCAGCAGACTGGTGGGAGTCTTCTACCTAAAACCCTAGCGATCAGCTGTTTACTGATACACAGATAATGGAGCAGGAAGCAGACAGTGCTGTTCTCTATGTAGTGGACAGACCAGGTAACTGCAGTGACTCAGTTTGGCCACTACACAGAAAACAGCGCTATCTACTTCCTGCTCCATTCTCTCTGTATCAGCTGCTGAGACAAGCTAATTTGTGAGGGTGCTGGATGTTAGATCCCTACCAGTCTGTATTGAAGACCTTTCCTTGGGATAGATCCTCAATATTTTTCGACCCCCTTTAAGCCGTTTATACAAATTAGATTTTTAATTAAACACGTACATACGGCAAATGGTCATTCACGGCCGGCTGATGACAGGCTTTATTCTGCCAAAATCAGATTGTTCTTGCTGGATATTGTTAGCTGGCTGTTGACTCAAGATTCCAGTCCTTGATATGATCGGCTGCCTTTGGCCAATTATCATCACATCAGGAATCCCCATTGATATGATGTTCCCAACCAGATGTATCACTGTAAAGTCTTTGGTATATGCAGGATCACCCCTTTGGTGACTTCGCTCTTAGAAGTGGGGGTCACCGGCAGTCTGGCCGCAGATGAAACAATGGGGACTGTGTGACTGGTGAGGCGCTCAATAGAGTGCGGCGCCCACTGTGGGAAGGAGACTAGTGTGGTATACATGCTGAGGACTCCCCCACACCTGTAAGGGATAAGAAGTAAATGAAAAAAGCAGAAGACCTGCATGCAGATCATATCTGCCACCTACGGACACTAGGCTAGAACGGGGTAGCAAAATGCATATGGAGAAGGTAAAGCCCAGGGACACAGCCGACACTGTTTTGATAATCCTAGAGTCAGCCTCCCATGGTGCTAGGTCCTCCAATCATATAAACAATAAAACAAGTATGTAAGGGCTCCTTCACACGGCGTAAGAGCTCGACTCATTCCAAGCCGTACACGCGAGCGCTTCTAAACACTTCCCATTCACTTCAATGGGAGCGCTCGTAAAGCCGGCTTTACGCACGCTCCCATTGAAGTGAATGGGAAGTGTTTAGAAGTGCTCGCGTGTACGGCTCGAAATGAGCCGAGCGCTTACGCCGTGTGAAGGGGCCATAAGACCCAGTTCACATCTGTGTTCGGGCCATTCCGTTCCGGCATGCAGTACTGATCTCTCCGCATCGTAGGTTTCCTAAAGTAACTGCTTTTTATGCGGATTAGGTTTCCATTCGGGGGGTCCCCAAGCAGACTCCATGAACGGAAACCCATGTGCAGATGTGAACCGGGCCTAACAGCAACAATTACACATAGGAGTACTGTGGGTGGTTTAGAGCCCCAAATAAATCCAACGGGTTCCCATTAAGTGATTGCAGCTAAATATGTGTATTGTTCTACTTGACCAAACAGAGTACGTTCATATTTATGTCTAGGAGCAATCCTTAAGCAGTTGTTAGATATTCCTTACCATTCTGACAATGGCTGCAGTCTGATGGTCCCCTGATATCTGCCATCATGAGGATGCAAAGATCAGGATTGTTGGATCTTAATCTGCGTCATCCATTGTTCTCACTATGATAAATGTCTGACAGCCCTATGGCAATAAATACGTGTTCTGCCAATACCAGTTTGCATGTTTATCACATAGATAGCATTATATGTAGCCCTGAAGAATACAGTCTGTGTACGACATTGTGAAATATGTCAGCATCATATATGTTAGGCCCTATTCACATCTGCATTCAGGTTTCTGTTCGGAGATTCACCTATATGCATTAAAAAGCGGTTACCTGAGAAACCCGTGGACCCCATAGACTATAATGGGGTCCATGTGGTTTCCACACGAAACATGCAGAGAGAAAGGTCCCGCAAGCAGCACTTTTCTCTCCACGTTTCGTACGGAAACCACACGGACCCCATTATAGTCTGTGGGGTCTATGGGTTTCCCAGGTAACCGCTTTTTGTTGCATTTAGGTTTCTGTCCGGGGGATCCCCAAGTGGACTCCCCGAACGGAAACCTGAACGCAGATGTGAACCGAGCCTAACAGAAATTGCAAAATATAGATTTTCATGTTGCAATGAGGCTGCTCCTGGACTTGGCAGGCAACACGGTCCAAGATCACACGGTAGCAATGGCTTCATCAAGTAATGAGAGTGCTAAAATTGTGACCAAGTTGCCAAGACTGTGATTGGTAATGGTATCATAGAAGCTAACATGGGTGCAAAGGGTGCTGCGAAGTCTAGCCAAAATCAGAGAAGTGCATAGGCAAACACTTTAGTCCTCCCATTAGGATTAATTTGGGAATCAGCACTGGAGGCGGCGGATGTGGTGAGGGTGTGGATGGGAGTTTACTGCAGCCTAAACTCTTCTGAATTTCGGATGTATTAGCACCAGTGACATGACTAAGCGTGACCCTCAAAGTAATGAATTTTTAAGGGCGTATTCTCACGCCTCAGATGTCGAATATGTCAATCGCAAGGACCTTTATATCCAATAACTGTATAGACATTATCCTTCACATTTTGCCTTTTGTTACCAGATGTGATGTATATATAAAAGTATCTGCCCCCTTTCCCTGAAGGTCACATCACTCCGGTGAAGGGTTTGTTGCGCCCTGTCCAATCCCGCTGCCATCTCGGTTAGCTGTAGAAGACAGAAGCATGAAATCCAAGCATAAGAGCAGAGCACATTCTCTCTTCTGCCCCCTCACACCCCCGTACATGTCCTCCTTCCCACACACCTCCACCGCCATCCTCTGGGCTTTATACCCCCCACCACGCTCAAGCAGTAGTCGCCACGGTAACTGTGTGATAATACACACCAGCAAGTTTGCAGCCTTGTAACTCGGCGGCCTTTGCAGTTTATATAATCTCCTTGTACAGTGTTAACAAAACTGAAAGCGTCCTTGCAGGTTCCATCTTTCTTTAGATGCAGAAGGCTGACTGCACACACAGCGTTGTGCCCACACACATCCGTATACATGCAATGCCTAGGATCCTGCAGCAAAAGGTTTAACGTAAGCTGGTCTGCAATGCACCATGTATTGTAACACTCGGGAATGCAGTGCAAAGAATAAGGCTGCGAGGTCCAGGGACATGGGGGAGGGGGTTATATACTGAACTGGAAGCCATGGACAGAATAATCATATGTTATCTGATACAACATAAAAGATGTCATATATATATATATATATATATATATATATATATATATATATATATGGAAAACCTTGAAAGGTAGAATTAGAGAAAAGAGACACAGAGTTCATTTTCACTGCTGACACTAAAGCGATTGTTAGTTCTACTGGTAAGACACACAAAGACCTATATATATACACACATCTTTATACATATACTAACCAACCTACACTCTTATATATATCTGCCTACCTATACCCTTGTGAATCACCTTGGTCTTATGTTCTTCATGATCATGTCATATTTCACCTCCAGATAGGGGGCGCCAAAGAATAATATACTGTCACTGTAGCCGGGTAAGACAGAGAATAGGATAAATGATGGATTTTTTTTTACAAGTCTCTAGATCTGTAGACCAGATAGTGCAGCTCACTTATTAACCTTGTAGTTTCCATTGCACTGTCAGTGTTACAGGAAAAGCATATATATATATATATATATATATATATATACTGTATATATTATAATATACAAAAGTAATCTGCACCTTTAAACAGGCCAAAATATCTGCTTCTGGCTGGGGCCCCACGTTGCAGAAACGCAGCTTTTTTTGTTGCAGATTTTGTTGCGTTTTTTTGAGCCAAAGCCAAGAGTGGCTACAAAAGGTATGGGAAATATATAAGAAGTTCTTATACTTCTCCCTTCTGCTCAATCCACTCCTTGTTTTGGCTCAAAAAACTACAGCAAATCTGCAACAAAAAAAGCTGCGTTTCCGCAACGTGGGGCCTCAGCCTTAAGGTGCAGATTACGTTTAGAACGGAAATGTTATTAGGGGGCGTTCACAAGTTCACAGTTGCGACGCTGTCCGCCTGCCGTGATTTTGCTGAAATTCCAGGAAAAACTTGCTTGAGGACGGCTTAAAAACTTGGTTCTGCTGACTGATATTGTTGAAATAAATGTGTTTTGCTTGTGACAAAAAAAACTACAACCTCATTGATAATAATGTCAAAAACATATATTATCTGCACCGTCTGAATATACCATTAGCAGTCTACCAGCTGTGAACTATATGTGTGGGGACAGTTCAACTCAGGGACAACTCTGAAAGTGTAGTAGAGTACTTTCCTTACCTTGCTCTGGTATCAGACTTAGGTTACAGCTAAAGAGTCATTTACAAAATACTAAGGAATGCTTAAAGGGGTTTTTCAGGACGACGATATGGATGACCGATCCTTAAGATAGGTCATCAATATCAGATCAGCGGGGGACCAACATGTCAACCAACTGGGTGAAGAGGCAGTGGCACCATTTCTTTGTCTCAGGCCAGCAAAGTCATGTTTTTTAGTCACATGACCATGGTGCTGCTTAGTCCCATCCAAATGGAATTGGGCCATAATACCAAGCATGGTCACTATACAATATATGACGTAGTGAAGAAGACGCACTTCTCATCTAAAGGTCGTGGTCACAGTTAGGCCCCGTTCCCACGGCACTTCAAAATAGATCCCATTGACTTCAATGGGTGCCAGCTTACGTGCGCTACACATTGAAATCAATGGGTTATAAAGCCTCCCATTGATTTCAATGTGTAATGCGTAAGACCGGCATCCATTGAAATCAATGGGATCTGTTTTGAAGCGCCTCGCTCTTACTTAGTGGTGCAACTGGATGATGGGCCCAAACAATCTGATATTGATGATTTAGCATATAAAAAAGGGTAATTGATATTATATTCTCAGGAAACCCCTTTAGTGCAAATATGGCCACTCATGTGCAAATTTCTACAATGTCCTCAACCTAAATTTTTTTTCAGCAGTAGCCCTTGTCTCTGACTGTTTCAGTCCTCGGATCCCACCATTAGTTTGCTACCTTGCCCTTGCACGAGGTCTCTTTTAGCTTTGTTAGCCAGAGATATATACCCACAGAGTAGACCTCATGCACCACCAAGAAACTACAAGATGATTGGTGACTGGGGCCCCTGCAGTGTGATTGAGAAAATGGGGACCGGGGAAGAAAATCCTGACACCTAGATTTCATCACATGTTCCCGATGTGTTTACATATATAAAAATAAACTGGGTAGTTTCTTAAATACTCTGCGCAGTATATCATACTGAAACATAACATGAGATGTTGTATGATGAGTATCTGTATGATATACAGTGAGTGTACTGTGCCAGGCCAGGATGAGCCAGGAGCTCTCCGGGGGATTCATCTGTGGGCCAGTCACTGGTAGTAGGCCTATTAAGGATGTAGTGTGCACGAACTCTGACTATATTATAACAATATCACTCTTGTGCATACTAGACTGAAAGAAGACAGATCAGCCATTAGTATATATCTGGATTTCTATATCTCAAGTAATTCTGTGTAAGACTGTAATATTTGCATAGTGGAAACTGAGAAAAAAAGGGGCTTCCACTGACATTCCTGGAAACAATTTTACAATCCGCCACTTGGGAGTACAATAGCTATCAGAAGAAAGGAAATAATAATGGCTGTTCCACAGCCCCAACATTGTGATTAAAGCATATTCACACAGAGACAAACCCTTAACTCTTCCCTGTCCAGCACAATCTCTGAACTACCAAGCTATGAGAAATTTCAATATACAAGAGTAAGCGCTTATTCACATAGCCTGTGTCGTGTGTAGGCTGCAGTTTCCCGGACAGATCATGAACTCATTCCATTGTGAGATATGATGGAGTGAGGTCCCGAGGCTGGAGCACTACTGTACCAAACTCACAGCTTATGTTCCAATGCGTTCCAAACACACAATCATGGACAGTCCAGGAAACGCAGTCGGGACAGACACCATGTTTCTCTGATGTAACTTTGTCGCCCTGTGGCTAGTGCGGTTTTCAATCCTTGCACTAAGGGTTGACAGCCACAACGGCTAATAATGGACATGCTGCGGTTTCCAAAGGTAAAACATTTAGCGCTGCAGGTTTTTCCTACAGTATTTGGATGAGATTTGTTTCAGTCCCATCCACTTCATTGCAGGTTAGCTGCCGGCAATGTGTAGCCCCAGCCCAATGAACATTTACATTACCTGCCCTGCCAAGCAAATATGATCTTATGGTTGTCATTCTCAGGTTCTTCTGCTTGGACATTTTAGGCCTGCCTCTTAAAGGGATTCTCTAGGATTTATGGGTCTTCAATAACAGTGGTTGCTGACACATGACTACTACATACACACATACTATCCACAATGTAGGACAGAAAGGACAGCAGTTATTTTCATCGAGGACCCGTGAATCCTGAACAACTTAGGCTAAGGTCCACGTAGTGAAACACAGCTATAAATGCTGCAGAGAAACAGTCTTTATTCTATAAAATGTATAGGGAAAATGCAATTCCACAGCTAAAATTACCATGCTCCGATAGTGAAAAATTCATACGTTTTTGAAGCAGCTTTTCTAACCTGGGGATGAGATTACATGAAATCTCATTCACTTTCTTGGTTATGTAAAACGCAATGTTTTTTTCCTGCTACGTTGGACCTTAATCCCCTTGCACATGACTAGTGTTTCCCGGATAGCACACTGACCCATTCATTTCTATGGGCCCATACAAAAGGGTTGTGAATTACACGGTCACATGTGCGGGGCCGACAGTCTGGGCCGCAGAATATAGAGCAGGTCCTATTCCTGTCCGATTTTGCAGCTCTGCTTCCGTGGCTTCTATTCATTAAATGAAAGGGGCCGCGGAAGAATGGCCAGTGCTTGGGTGGCACACGGGGTAATCTGTGTGTTGCATGCCACCTGCGACGTTCATTAGTGGCATCAGATTAGTAAACGGCTTTAAGGATATTTACAGCCTCTCTCTTCCTAGGTGTGGTCTACAAACTTGTCTTAGACAATTCTAGGTTCCCACTAGCATTGTATCTCGATTGTTCAGGTCCGTCAGGGGACGCAAAACAACCGAGAGATAAGGCCTGGTTCACATCTGCATTCGGTATTCTATTCGAGGAGTATGCTTAGGGACCCCCACGAACGGAATACCGAACAAATTAAAAAGTGGTTAGCTAAGAAACCACATGGACCCCATAGACTAAAATGGGGTCTGTGCGTTTTCTGCGTGGTGTCTACACGAATCATGTGGAGAGAAAAGTACTGCAAGAAGCACTTTCCTCTCTGCATGTTTTATGCGGAAACCGAGTGGAAACCACACAAACCCTATTATAGTCTATGGGGTCTGTGTGGTTTCTTGGCTAACCGTTTTTTAATGCTTATAGGTTTCTGTTCGGGGGTCCCCAAGGGGACTCCCCAAACGGAATACCAAATGCAGTTGTGAACCAGGCCTGATCTGCTAAAACAACAGATACACACAGAGCCCTACAGACCTCATTGACTAATATGGGTTCCACTGGTCCGTCAGAGGACAAAAAGTCATCTGTGCAGGACGTTTTCCTTCACTGATTTTCGACAGACACTATGACGTAGTCTCCGACACAAATGTGAATGTAGGCTCTGCTGGATTTGCCAGTGATCAGTTTTCAGACGTGTAATTTCTACAGGCAACTTTCTTGTTACTTAATATATCTTACGCTAGGTTCACACTAGCGTTCGGCAGGCCGTTCTGTGGTTTCCATCTTCTGCATGCAGAAGACAGAAAGCTGTCAGACCGGGTCCGGCCGTGAGTGGCAGTGAGCATTTTATGCTCTCCGCTGCGAAACCGTTTTTTTTTAATTGGACACCGAGTACTGCATGTCCGACTCTGTGTCCGATTTTAAAAAACCAGTTTTGCGGCGGAGAACATAAAACGCTCACCGGCGCTCACGGCGGACATCTTTTAAACCCATTCAAATGAATGGGTATGAAAGTCCTGCAGGTTTCCGTCTCCTGCTCTGTTTTGTGCAGGAAACGGAAACCTGTATGAACGGAGACCGGGCGCAGATGTGAACGAGCCCTGAGTGTAGCAATTTAGTGCAAGAAGAAAACTCAAACACTGATTACCGTATTTTTCGGACTATAAGACGCACTTTTTTTCCCCCAAATTTCGGAGGAAAATGAGGGTGCGTCTTATAGTCTGAATGTGGGTTTGCAGCATGGCCACGCTACTGCCACCGCTGGTTTTCTTCAGCGGCAGTAGCGCGGCAATCCGCAGGCCCCGGCAGCTAAGACACTCCCCGGCATCTGCTGTAATAGACCGGCGGATGCCGGGGAGTGTCTTAGCTGCCGGGGCCTGCAGATTGCCGCGCTACTGCCACCGCTGGTTTTCTTCAGCGGCAGAAGTGTGACAATACTGCAGGCCCCGGCAGCTAAGACACTCCCCGGCATCCGCCGGTCTATTACAGCAGATGCCAGGGACTGTCTTAGCTGCCGGGGCCTGCAGATTGCCGCGCTACTGCCGCTGAAGAAAACCAGCGGTGGCAGTAGCGCGGCCATGCTGCAAACCCACTCCTCCACCGCAGGTCCCGACAGTCAGTTAGCCCCCCCCCCCAGCCTCATACCTTTAGTGATGCAGGCCGGCTCCTGCACGGCGAGGCCGCAGGAGCCGGCCTGTTCCGATGACAGCCGGGAGCCTAATGAAGGCTCCCAGGCCTGTCATAGATATATATTACTATCGCGGCTGGTCTATGACCCTCCGCGATAGTAATGTATAGAATCTCCCATAGACGGCAATACACTTGTATTGCCGTCTATGGGACTTGCAATCAAATGATTGCAGGTTCAAGCCCCCTAGGCGGGGGATATTAAAATAGTAAAAAAAAAAAAAAACACTTAAAAAAAATATAATAAAAAATAAAATAAATAAAAGTTCACCTCCTTTCCCTAGAATACATATAAAAGTATAACATTACTGTGAAACATATACATTAGGTATCCCTGTGTCTGAAAATGCCTGGTCTACACCTGGCCCCACAAAAAAAACGCCCTATACATCCCCGTACAGCTGCAGGGTCACCTGTCAATGTGGCCTTGCAGCTGTTCCAAAACTACAACTCCCATATATTAAATATTTTACCATTTTTTGCCTGAAAATTTTTTTTCCCTATTTTTCTCCTCTAAAACCTGGGTGCGTCTTATAGTCCGAAAAATATGGTATTTATGTCATATTATCATAGTCTGAGACACTTTATAGCCAAATAGTGACAGAAAGTACATTATAGCAATCCCAGGGTTATTGTATTGTAGCCTCTCCTTCACTGTTGAGTCTTCAGGTTGTTTGTGAACGTTTAGATGATGGGAGAGTCCGATGTGTTGAGAATTTCTGGAGATGATAGTTGGAAAAGCTTATAAAAGAAGAATGAGAAGACTTGGAGATTACACGTGGGGAGCTATTGGGAGAGTAGCACAGTGTACGGAATCATCAGCTCTGTACACTGCAGTAAAAACAGCTGATCCATATGGATATGTGGTATGGGTGTTGGTCCCCCACAGATCGCCAGTTACTGACCTATGATAGGATACGTTATAAATCGTCAGTCTTGGACAATGTCTTTAAATTAATTCACTAGAATTAACCAGGAAAGCAAAATGTCCGACATACGAAAGGCTGTAGAGGAACAAGGAGAGAAGTACACTCGTCTACAGGAGGTGTGTGGTACGGCGGCTCAGCCCTAGTCACGTCATTGGAATTGAGCTGCAATATCCAGTACGACCTAGGGGAAGATGTGGCACTGTTTCTGCATGTAAGCAGCCATGTTTCTCTGACTATAGACAACCCCTTTAACAATGGCCTAGCAAATAGTGAACTACACTCACTCCCTGCAGCGCCTAATTCGTGAAGGGCTGAGCTTGGTGCTGTTTTCCTACACTAAGGTTATGTTCACACCTGACCATTATCTCTACTACCTTGTACCTTGCTACATTAGCCACATGTATGACAGATATGAACTGTGCCCAAGAGGCAACACTGTGCTGGATAAACTAGCGCATGGAGGGAAAGTGACACAGGCGCTTCATACGTATGGTATTTTACCACAGTTTCACCAATTTTCTTCCAGAATAGGGTCTCAGGCCTAAAATCTAGTACAGCTAGAGATCAGAAGTGTCACCCATAACCAATTACATTCCAGCTTCCATCTCTGTAGTGAAGGTTACACAATGAAATGGTTATTCTGGGCAATTTCTTATGCTATATATATTTATGCAGTGCGCCACTTCCGTGTGTGCTATCACATGCCCCTACAGATGTGCCAATCCTTTCACTGCACCCTACCGACCCTGAAGATGTCATGCCCTTAGTCAAGATGGCGCTGCCGGCTTCTGCCCGGGCCCTCGCACCAGTCGTAGCTGCGCAGGACGCACACGCAGGAAGAGGAGGAGAAGGTTGGGCTGAGGCAGAGAGAACGAGAGGGAAGAAGAGGGGCGAGCAGAGCGGAGGAGGGTGAGGAGCGGCAGAGAGCGGGTTGACTGTAAGGCGGGCAGCCCGTGGGAAGAAGGAGGAGGCGGAGGGAGTCCCGGGGTAAGGGACGGACGGAAGCCGAGAGGAGGCAGTTGCAGAAGGCTTGTGTGAGCGCGAAGGAGGAGAAGAAGATGGCGGACGGGGATAGCGGGAGCGAGAGAGGGGGCAGCAGCGGAGGAGGGGGAGGCCCCGGCGGCTTCCAGCAGCACATGTCCCGGGAGCAGGAGACGCAGGAGCTGGCCTCGAAGCGGCTGGACATCCAGAACAAGCGCTTCTACCTGGACGTCAAGCAGAATGCCAAGGGCCGCTTCATCAAGATCGCAGAGGTCGGCGCCGGGGGCTCCAAGAGCCGCCTCACCCTCTCCATGGCGGTGGCCGCAGAGTTCCGCGACTACCTGGGCGACTTCATCGAGCATTATGCCCAGCTGGGCCCCAGCAGCCCCGAGCAGATCGCGCAGTCCTCCGGTGATGACGGCTCCGGTGCCGGGGGTCCCCGTCGAGCCCTCAAGAGCGAGTTCTTGGTCCGGGAGAACCGCAAGTACTACCTGGACCTGAAGGAGAACCAGCGCGGCCGCTTCCTGCGCATCCGCCAGACCATCAACCGCGGGCCGGGCTTCAGCGGAGGAGCTGGAGGGGGAGCCGGCCTGCAGAGCGGACAGACCATCGCCCTCCCCGCTCAGGGCCTCATCGAGTTCCGTGACGCCCTGGCCAAGCTCATAGACGACTACGGCGGGGAGGACGACGAGCTGGGCGTGGGGCTGGGCCCCGGAGGAGGAGGAGGTGGCGCGGCCGGGGGCCTGTACGGGGAGCTGCCCGAGGGCACGTCCATCACTGTGGACTCCAAGCGCTTCTTCTTCGATGTGGGCTGCAACAAGTATGGCGTGTTCCTGCGGGTGAGCGAGGTGAAGCCCAGCTACCGCAACTCCATCACTGTGCCCCTCAAGGCCTGGAGCAAGTTCGGCGGCGCCTTCTGCCGCTATGCCGAGGAGATGAAGGAGATCCAGGAGAGGCAGCGAGATAAGCTCTACGACCGCCGGGGGCCCGGGGAGAGAGGCGGAGGCCTGGGCTCTGGGGGCGGTGGCGAAGACTCCGAGACAGAAGATGTGGACGACGACTGAGCGCACGGACACCGAGGAAGGCAGAGGAGAAAGCGGGGAGGGGGGAGGTCAGGAACACAACCCACGACAACCTGACTACAAGTCCCCACAGGCGACTACAAATCCCAGCATGCTTCTGTTCCTATACTCCAGTACTGGAGCTTGTTGTGGGACTCTATCCCAGCATGCTCCAGTCATAAGAAATCTCCCGACAAGTTCCCAAACTGCTTTAGTTGCACTTCGCAACCAATCAGAGTGCAGCTTATACTTGATATTCTATGGAAAACTAAAAGCTGCAAGTTGATTGGTTGCTGTGGTCCAAAGCAGCAAATCACAGCACACCTTTCATTTTAAATTCTGCTCTTGAATAATGCAAGCTGTGCTGTGATTGGTTGCTGTGGTCCAAAGCAACAAATCACAGCCCAGCTTTCATTTTCTATTCTGATATTTAAAAAAAATGGAAGCTGTGCTGTGCTTGCGATGGGAAACCAAGGTAGTTTCTATTAGTATGCCATGGTTGGGACTTGTAGAGCAGCAGGTTGTCGTCTGCACAGCTGGGGTTATAGCAGGATCTAGATGTCATCCTCTCATCACACATGAACCTTGGCATGTTCCGTATGTCTGGAATGTGGCATGGTTTTTTTTTATTCACGTCAAGTGACATTTCCCGACCCAAGGGGTTAAATTCCATTTGGCTTTAGAGCAGTGCTCCCTGTTAAATGTACCAGCTCCCCCTCCCCCATACATTTCCACCATGTATGATGTGGGCACTGGCATCGGTCGGCCTGCTCCAGTCCCCAGTCACCCTTACGGTCACCACTGGACGGTGACTGCGGACTGGTTGATTCTTAGTTTTTGGGGTTGTTACTTAATGCACCAGCTGGCAGGAAGTAGAAGTTCCCCATCCCCCTCTATGTATTATGTTCTAGATGGTGCTAGGTCATATATACTTCAAGCCACTTGGATAGGCAAACCTAGACTTCCCATGTGTTCTCATTGGTGGTGTCAGACCAGCCCAGTGACCGTAGCTTGACTATAACACAGCAGCAACTTCTACCCAGGATGAGAAGGTACAGGGGGGGGGGTACAGGCTGGGCTAGAATAAAGGGACAGGAGAGTTAGTCAAGGCGCAGGCTCACCCCTTTCTCCCTTGCCTCTCTCACCACCATTTCAGTTTGCATCAGGGGCTTTCCATTGACGTCCCTCAAGGAGAGAAGACCAGCAGTTCTGTTCCCACCACACTCTGCAGTTCCCGAAAGCCGTCACCCATTCCTAAAGCACAAGGAAAAAAAAAGAAATAAAGCTTTGTTTGGATTTCTTGCAAAGATTTGCATCTACTGTCCGCAGAGTCTCCGGTGACAGGACCAGCTTACCATTCCTACCAGGACTGAACTCTTGATCCCGCCAATCATGGATTATTTCCGACTGCCATAGGTCACCTTTGTTTTTTTTTTTGTTTTAATACCAGCACTAACCGCAACACAAGAGCAAAAGTTAAGATCTTCAGATCAGAGGAAATTTGAGGAAAACCTAAAAAAAAAAAAAAAAAAATCTGTGAAATCTCCATATTAAACCCTTCCAAACCAGGAAGTGAAAAAAAGACAAAAAAAAATAAAATTTTAGGTTCATGCAAACGGACAAACATCAACTAAAGATAAGCTCAGGTCCATGATTCTTCTTACAGGCTTTTTTTTTCTTAAAAAGACCTGCATTCAATTCTCAGTACCTCGGAGGGTAATGGTGCCTCCAAAAGTTATAAAAATATAAAAAAAATAGTTCCTGGCGAACGCTGGGACGAAACTGTCCAGGTGGTGAACAGTCCACAGCACTACAAGCAACAGGGGGGGGAGAAGAGCGTGCAGCCTGTGACAACCTCAGGCCCTCCACACAATTCTATGAACTTACTGCCTACAAGATGCTCTCGTATTTTAGCCCCCATTCGAGTCCCGATGACGGGGGGGCTCCTGTATCTAGATCTTATCCTGTACTTTTACTATAATGGTTTTAACTCTTACTGGACGGCTCCCTTGCTTCTATTCATCATGACGAGAAATAAACCTTTTGAGAACAGAGGTGCGTGAGGTTTTCCGCATCGTCCTCTGTCCCCAAAGAGTTGAAATGAAATTCTAGTATTTTTATTTTCGTGTGTGTACTTGTATGAGATGATCATGAACTCCCCCCGTACTAGGTGTGCAGTTATCGCCATGGACATCTCCAGAGCCTCGGCAGTAGGGTTCTTCTGGTCGTGGAGGCTCCTGGAGATGTAGCAGCTTCCAGTATTTGATGCATAGAAGTGATTCATTTTGTCTCTTTTCACTTACGCTGCCTTTTCTTTGTCTGCACCACTTCATGGCTTCATTTGGTATCTATGTATTTATTGTGTTCTGACCTAGTTTGGCCCTGCCATCATGGAAATGGGGTCCTCTGGGGGCCCAAGTGTGTGTATTACAGACAGGGAAAGGATAATGTAACCATTTCTGGTAAAGCGGAGTACGGCTTGGCAGGTGGCTGACGGTAAAGGCCTGTTGCTTTGCCACATCAGAGGTAGCCATTATTTTTTTAGGACTAGCACAGTCACAGATTTTAATGTTCCCAGTGGCCACTCAGTGGCTAGCACTGCAGCCTTGCAGCGCTGGAGTCCTGGTGTTCAAATCCCGCCAAGGGTAAAAAACCATCTGCAAGGAGTTTGTATGTTCTCCCCGTGTTTGCATGGATTTCCATCCCATATTCTAAAGACATACTGATGGGGAACAATGTACATTCTGAGCTCTATGTGGGGCTCACAATCTACATTAGAAAAAAAAAAAATTTAAAGTTCCCACTAGTTAAATTATAGGACTTGTCACCTCTCCTGTTTTACTAAATACTTATACTCCCAATGAATTAATTTTGCAGTATCCTTTTCTTACAACTGTTCCTCTGTTGTTCTTCCTGGCAGTATGTACTATAATTAATAACTGGGTGTCACAGCTCTACTTACATGTCCGTACATAGGCAGGCACTCATTGGACAGTGTCTGCCCCCTCTCCGGCTACTAACCCCCACTTGTCACTTGATTCATCATACTAGAGGAGGATCCGGGTCCTCTATAGGTAAGGTGCAGTCCCCAAAGTAGCTGCCTCCATGTGTGTAAATAGCAGGTCTACCTTAAGTGCAGAGATTAGAGCTGCTGCACCACATCTCGGTTTCTCCCAGCATTCTCTCATGTCATCGGATTACCTGTTGGAAATGTTTTAATTATTTTTTTTTTTCTGAACTGTATGGGAGCAATAGTATTTCTTGATGTTTTAATCACATCAGTATATTGTACTGTATTTTTGTACCTGCAAGGCAGCTGTATAGTGTGTCCTGCTGTACCATTCTTACGTGGATATATTTTTCTTCTTCCGGTTACTTGTGGCAGATGTCATGCTTTCATCCACTGCAAAGTTATATAGCCCCCACCCTGCAGGGCTCATAGGAAAGTCCTTTTAACTTTTTCTTTTTTTTCGTGTGTCGCTCGCACAGGTAATGCAAGAGTCTGTGCTTGCCTTGCTCCAAAGTTTTTATTTATATTGCACCCGGTGTAAACCAAGGACGGGCATATATTACATATAGATATATAACGTGCTCAATGAGCAGCCGGTAGTCCTGTGCATACTCTTAACCTCTTACTGGGGAGGTTGTAAAATTCTACCCAGACCTGCCTCTTCCTGCTCACTGTGGCTTCAGCCCCTGAATTCAGTGGTTCACCATTACATAAATAAGCTATTGCGTATGACAGGGGACAGAAACCAACTTCTCCCACCATCTCCTTCTAGGCACTGCATTGCACTATAGTTCTGCAGGAACAGGGATTGGATTGCTAACTGAGCAGCAATGCTTCTTTTAGTGGTGTAGAGCTTTGTTAGGGGAAATATAAGGCGGCATACTGCCCAATTCTTGTGTAATCTAGTTGCAGTATTCTCAAGCTGTTCCAAATTACTGCTTTATGGTGCTCTGATGCGATATGGGCCAACCCTTCAGTCAACAAAGGGGTTAAGCCATGAGCAATACTGGATTTGACATTTGCAATCTGAGCAAACAGTGGCTAGCGGAGTAGTGAGAGTATCCTTACTAAAGATTTCATGCAGTAAGAAATGTCCATATACTCATCGACTTGAGGAACAACAGTCCCGATCCTTATTTTGGCCACAGTCTTGATAGTTTCGGGAAGACTTGACCCTGTCATACGCAGCTTGTTCATAATATCAAATGCCTGTATAAAATAGCAGATCCTTATCTGTAAATGTTGTATAGCCTCTAAAATATATATCTGTATATAAATATACAGGGGGTGACTGTAAGCCGAATGTTTTACAGATGTGCTCCTCCATCATCCTCCCCTCAGTTTTGTTGTTTTTCCTCTCATGCTCCGAAACTACTCCAGCCCAAACTGTACAGTGCAGCGATTGCTGGGAACATGGTGGATTCAGTCGCATACAGTGGGACCTCTGAGACGGATGCTTAGAATTGCTTTGAGAAGTAGTTTAGCGATGAGTATATATAGTAGATGTTGCAACTCAAATCTATGACTGGTAATCTGCTCCGAATCAGAGGTTTCATTGTATCCTAATGTATCGGGGGAATCGTAGACTTCCCAGGTTCTAGATATATCTATGGTATCTCCTATCGATGTCTAAAGCTTCGAATCCATTCATGTCATGAAATCTATTCTGATCGAAAGCTGCAGACGTAGCATTGATAAGGAGAGTCAGGCAGATGAAGGGGGTCTAATTCATTGTATAAGCATGATACGGAAATGTTCTGGAACGGGCGGACAGGGCACCTGTAAAGGTATTAACGGAGTCGTACAGGTTAGAAATATGACTGCTTTCTTCCTAAAACAGCGCCATACCTGTCCTCAGTTTGTGGTGTTGCAGCTCTGCGCCATTTACTATGCTTTAATACCATACGTACAGTCCTGGTGATGTTTCTGGAAGAAGCTGCCATTTTTTTTTCCTATCCTGTACAATGCCTTTAAACCTATAGAGAATATATAAATGTCGACTTTGTACAACTAAACCGTGACTTATATTGGGGTCAGCAATTCAGTCCATTTTTTTTTTAACTCTCCTGGTATTGATAAAATTAACAAAAAGATGAACTTTTTGAACCCCTTATGGAATGGTGGTATGGAAATCTTATCTGTAAAGATGGTGATTGTACTGACAGTAGTTTCCCATGATATGCTCCTAGTATGGTCCATTGATCAATGTATGACCAGCCCCCCACTTCCTATATAAGGTGTGCTGCTTTAAAGATTGTGGTAATATTTTGGAGTTGCGGGTTGAATGCCTTGGCAGAAATGAGCCTGGTTACCATCACGGAATGCCCCCTGTAAAGGGAAACGTTACCTCCTCTATTTTAGGAATCCGAGGAGGTCCTAAGTTGAGCAAACTGAAGTTTTAGTACCCCCTGTAACCAGCAATCTCTTTGGAACAATAAATTGAGAGACTGATCTATTAATGATAGCTTTATTGAGACTTGTACGGGTGCAGAGCAGGGAGTGGAGTAAGCCATTAACGTAAACTGCACTACAGATCTTTCGTTGATCGCCCACTTTTTTTTTTCCTTTGTGGCGCGTAGACTTTACCATAGAGAAGTAGCAGGCACATTAGGTGGTTAAGAGGAAAGCACAGACTCCTACAAATGACTTGCACTCGCCCAAACGAGAGGAAGAGACGCGTGCGAGCTCAGCCTTGTAGGCCGGGCGAGCGGATGTAGTTTGGGCGCTTACACCGTAGAGCTCCACCCTATATAGATGATAAAAGCATTTCTGCTGTAGGCATTTAATCTACGTATTCTTCAAATGCATTTAGCTGACTAATAAAAAAAAAAAAAATTATATGGAAAAAAAGTCTATTTTTTGTTTCTGTTTAAAAGCACTTTAAATAGTTAAAACAGCGTAAGCAGCTGTACCCTTAGTAACTACAAGCAAAGTCTATCCTTCAGTTTACCCCTTGAGGTTACATGGTTGGTAGCTGTTCCTCAAACCCTTCCTATTCATCCTGCTGACCACGGCTTCAATCTCGGCCTTTCCCCAACTCTCCTCAGGGCAGCCAGGCCAGGTTTTTGACAATAAACACTTGCACCATTCCTCTTACGTTGGGCTCGATTGGCTATTGTAAAAAACCTCTTCTGGGTGAGACTTCCCTTCAGGAGGCAGCTGAGAATGTTCTGTCCCTGTTGTGAATCCCTGAGTAATGGCGCCAGTGCTCCTGGCCCGGGATTCTAAGTTTTTGGATTTACCACTAGCTTTACGAAAGCCGGGGAAATTTTAACCTTTTAAAAGAACAAGCAATTACATGGAAGAAGCATAAGGTTCAGAATTCATGGCTAGTCAGCACTCCTTACAATAACAGAATTTTGCAAATTGAGTTTTACAATCTATATATTTAAAAAATTGTATGTTTGTAACAAATAAAGTATGCGGAAAAGTGAATGAAACCATATCTAACCGTGTCCCGTCATTTGTGCGTTTTGTTTGATTTTGTGCTCTTAATTTTGTATTGGCAACACCAGGACCTCTATTTTTTTTCACAGCCCAACTCCTTCATACATGGTTATTCGGAAGCAGTAAAGATCCTCTAGTTCAGTGTTTCGCAACCCTTTCAAGCCAAAAACCCCCTGGTGAAGAACGTTCTAACCAAGTATCCCCAATAGACACTGTGACGTCCATCACGTGACACATCCTGCTCCTGATTTCCAAAGGGGATGAAAAACTAGCATGTATATGGTGCCAAGGACATCCTTTTGCTTGTGGGGAGAGTAGAAGATACAAGCTACTGTAGAGGAAACATGCTCCCTAAGGGCTCGTTCACACGGGACAGATTTTGGCGCTGAATCCACGTCATAATCCGCCCCCTCACAATAGAGGTCTATGTAGACCGCTAGCTTACTTTTTTCCTTGAGCGGCATGTTGCTGCTCACGGAAAAAAGAAGTGAGCTGCCCTTTCTTCAGGTGCATTCTGCGGCTAATTCAGCCCCGGCGTCCGCCTCGCGGCAGCACCCTCCGGACTAGGCCCATTCATTTGGGCCTACTCTGGAGTGGGCAGCCATGACAGTCGTGGCAGGCACATTTTGGCCCTATTGTGACGCGGCTTCTCACATCACAATCGGCACCAAAATCCGCCAATATGCCTCCCGTGTGAACTAACCCCTAATCCTGACCTGACATCTTCAGATGCCTGTCTATGCTTGGCTGCCACGGTGTTGCAGAATTTAAAGATGGTGGGTGATTTGGGCAGCACTAGCCCCCCCAGAGGCTTGGAACCGAAGTACTCACTAAGGCTTCTTGCAGACTGCCATGGCTGTGGTCAGTGTGTTATCTATGTATCGTGCCCATTTCATTTCAAGGGGCCTATACACACAAGGTGTATTTCACAGTCCTGTGTGCAGGCCAACAGTCTGGGACAAAATATACAGCAGGTCCCATTCCTGTCCTATTTTCTAGCCCTCGCTTCCATGGCTCCTTTTTATTTAATGAAAGGAGCTGCGCAGAGGACAACCCCAGTAGTGCTGCCCCTGCTTTTAATTCATGGCTTGTTGTAGCACGGTCATCTGCAACCAGCCTTAATCTGCTACTTCCAGAGGGGTGGTTCTCCGCCATGGTGCATACCCCCTGCGTTACATGTTCCATAGGTTAAGAACCGCTGATTTCATTCATGAAAAGCCGGTGGTTGACTCTATACGAAAATCAATATGGAATAAATTAAACATAATTAATTCTAGTGATAATTATATCATTTCAAATTAATGGGAATATTTTTGGGTTTAGATCACTTTATCTATTGGTACACCTTTATTTCTTATTCTGGGGTTGCGGGTGGAAACATACCGTAATGCACAGTGTGCCCAGGCTGCATTCGCTATACACAAAGGACCAGTATGCAACTCTACATTACATCTACAGCAAGTACAATTACATCCTTATAATTGGTGTTGGGCTATATTCACACACCTATGCCTTTTCTCAACCATGTTTTTATACTTCCAGTTTGCTTTCCTTATGGGACTATTTTTTTATATGGACATTTTACACCAGTGGGCAAATCTGATCCATGAAAATGGACCTGTGAGACAAATATGTTATAAATAGAGCATGCCCTATTATTCTATGGACACCGCAGGGCTGAGACTCTCAGTCATGAGAATATAAAGCCGTAATCACAAGTCCCCACTAATCTCCAGGCCGCACTTGTATCCCTGGCTATTGATTCCAATGGAATTCCAGGTGTTTTCCAGCAATTAGCAGTAAGGGCATGTTCACACGGCGCCAGATCCTTTGTGTCAATTAATAGCATGTAAGTTGATTAGCACTTATTATATTCATTGTACTTTAATTGTGAGGAAAGTGAACCAGCCATCCCTAATGCGAGAGCTAGCACTCGCCTCCTCTCCTTCACCTTCTGGCACACATACCCTGTTTACACGGGGAGCTGGCTGCCAACAAATTATAAGTTTTATGTTCACGGTAACAATGAGCCAACAAGCACAGGACAATGATAGCGGACGGACATTGAATCATTTGCAGAGCCCGTGTAAGAAGCCCTAAAAGGAGTTATCTGGCGAGCAATACAGCTTACCAGGGCATTCCCTGCACTACTTAAGGCCTCGTGTTGGGTTTTCCCACTGCTAGTACACTGACTCATTTCTATGGCCCTTTACGTAGGGCGTGTATGTTCACGGGCCAAAATTTTGCAGCCCATGCTCACTGGTCATAGAGCCATGAGTAGCACATGGATGTCATCCATGCTGTTCAATCACGGTCCAGTAACCTAAGCTTTATTACTATTGTGCACCCCAGTCTAGTACCCAGTTTCTTATCTTTGTGGAGGGCTGCAGGGGAGGGTGGACCTCCTTTGCAACAGCCATGGCTCTCAGTCACGTCACCAACTCCATTCAACTGAATAGAGCTGTGGCTCAAATTGGTGACATCACAAATCTGGAGTGGAGACAGAGGAATAAGAGTAGCCGAGCTTAGCCGAGAGTAGCAGTGCTGGCCGTGTGCTCAGCTCGGCTTCATATCCGGAGTAGACAAGCTGAGCGCACGGCCAGCACTGCTACATCTCAGCATAGGAATGCATTGACCAGCGTTGATTGGCCGAATGCCATACAGAGTACAGCATTCGGCCAATCAACGCTGGTTCTGCCGAAGGAGGCGGAGTCTAACATCAGTCCACAACAGTCTCCATTCTTGTCCGATCTTAGACTCCGCCTCCTCACAGACGAGCCTCTGGCAGAACCAGCGTTGATTGGCCGAATGCTGTACTCTGTATGGCATTTGGCCAATCAACGCTGGTCAATGCATTCCTATGGGAAAAAGTCAGCTCGTGCATATCGCAAGCTGACAGGGATCCCGACGTAATACAGTGACTTGGGCATGTTAGATGCCCCCAAACATGCTTCCCCTGCTGTCCCAGTTGCATTCCAGGGTGTTGGCATCATTTCCTGGGGTGTCATAGTGGACTTGGTGACTCTCCTGAGTCGAAGAGTGGGATTCACTGAAACGAGCATTTTTTCCCCATAGATTATAATGGGGTTCGATATTCGTTCGAATAGTCGAATATTGAGGGGCTATTCGAAATGAATATCGAATATTTTACTGTTCGCTCATTTCTATTCATGACTGTTATGAATTTATGTTCACATACTATATTACACTGGTCCTGTAGCAGCTGTATCTCAGCTCCCAGGGTTGTTATCTCACTGTGTAAACACATGCTAACCCTCAGTGTACAATCATTTGCATATTATCTGATCAGGCACTGCTGACAGACTGACATGGGAAAACACCTTTTATCCAAATTGGCAGTTTTTCAATTTTAAACATACCTGAAAAAAGAGAATCTAATTTGTCGCAAACAACGAGAGCTATGAAGGAAGCCAGAAGTCACAGGCTTCTCCTCAAGCGGCGCTGAGGGAGATCATCTAATGCCAACAACACGCTGATTATATGGTGTCCCAGTGAGTTGCTGAGATGCCGGAACAATTACAGGCACGGTCCGAAGAACAACTTCAATGCCAGGCCAACTTGAGAGCTGCTGAAACGCGGGAGCAGGCGGATCATCAACGTCAACAACATGCTCATTACATGGCGTCCCAGCGAGCTGCTGAGATGCCAGAACAATCACAGGCATGCTGCGAGTAACAAGTTCAGCAGCAGGACAGCCGGAGCAGGTAAACCATCGACGGCAGCAATTTGCTGAATATAGGTGGATCGCAGACGAAGTCGTGGGCAGAGACTAATTAGTAATAAAGTTTAACCAGTGCATTCCCTGCTTTATTACGCCCATGGCCTTAGACCCCATGCACACAACCGAGTGTGTAGCCGAATGTGCTCGGATACCACTTGGCATTCTGTTATGCGTTCACCTTTATGGGTATTTCCAATCCATCCTGCTCCATGTCATCAGAATGGAACGGATCCAATGTCCGGATTAAGGTGAAGGCATAACAGAATGCACTCGGATCACTGCACAATCAGATGCACACTAGTCATGTGCATGGGGCTTTATATGTTAGGAGGATTTTTGCTACTGATTTATTTTCCTCCCGTATATTTGTATGTGCATCAAATAAATGGATAAATGAAAGATCTCAGTTATGACAGGACTAGGTATAAAAGCTATATAAAATTGTAAATGGTCCCAATAAAAATGGTGCGCAACAGAGGACCTAAGCTCATTGCCTTTGGGTAAGGAACATGCTCTTGCAGATTTTGTAGGGGTTGTGTGGTATCTGCGTTGTCAAATAATATACAGGGTTACTGGTATTGAAGGGGTTTATCGGAGAACCTCAGGCTAGGAGATTGATTTCTGAGTATCTGTTATAATTTAGGAGTGTTTATGGGGCGTTCAGTTTTATTATTGTTGGCAGCACACCCTGTTAACACCCAGTTTGTTCACTGTCAAACAACCAGTTTTAATGCTGCATCATGAAAGGTGAGATCAGGTGACATAGGAGCCTTTGCATGTGTCAGCTGATCGCAGGGCCTTTCACACAGGCAATAATTGTACAAAACCCTAATAGGGAACCTGTCGGGGCTATTTAAGACACTAAATTACCTACAGGGCTTTACTCCTTAAAGGGGTTTTCCAGTCCCAAAAAATATTTTTTCATAAAAGGTCTGTTTTACTATTATTAGGTTAAAAAGTGCACCCAAATACCTTTATCAGTGTTGTGAGTGATTTCTCTGGGAGCTCCCGGCATCTTCTGCATTTGTTTACTTCCTAATTTCCTGTTCCTACAACTACCATGGTGTATTGCGCTTCACTCAGAGCTGATTCACACTACCTCCCTCTCTTTTTACCTCTCCCTCCATTTCTCACTCCATCACACCCTTCCCTGTTTCCCTTGCTAGTCCGCCCAATACTAGCCCTTCTCAACTAACTAACTAACTAACTCATGATCGCCCTGGCGATCAAGGTAAATATAGATTTTTTTGTAAACTAAGTAAATTAGCCAGAGGGGAGGGGTGTTTAGCTTAGAGTAGAAATATTATTTTATCCCGGACAACCCCTTTAAGGACAACTTGTTTAGTATCCCAAATAGCCTTTATACAGTACCTACCTAGAGATGAGCCGGCATAGGATTCATCTCTGGTGTTCCCGGGTGCCTGTGTAGTTGTTCACTGACGGATGCAGTAGTTGAATTTGCTACAGGGCCCCTGGACCATGAGGGGACTCTGAAAGTCCCTCTGGCACATAAAATATCCCACTATATTAAATGGCACATGGTAGGTAAGGGCCCCATAACATAATTTGCATTGAGGACCAGGAGGTAAACCATGGCCTCCTGTGCCCAATGTGTGGTACCTGCACACTCAGACTGACGTCTACTCCTCCGGCTTCAGTGAAGGAAGCCAGTTAAATAATAAAGAGGGTTTTTTTTAATGAATAAAGGTACCACCCGCGTTGGGAGTAAGCCATTTGGGCCACTAATCCCCCAGGCCAAAATGACATGTGGGCGGCTTAGTGTTTGGCTTCCCAAATAGCCCTGAGAAGTTCTCTTTAAACCTGGCTATTGAATGAACAAGTCAACAGCTATTCCTCCTGACCCCTCCTATACACAAGCATGCTCAGCATGGCCAAACATGATGGTGTTTTGAGGAGTACTGTGGTATTTTGAGGTTTTGTGGGGTTAAATGTATAGTATCCTTGGATTAAGTTTTGGGACTGTTACTTTAACTCAGTGTTAGATGGGCATCATCTAAGCTTGCTCAAGACATTTGCAGCAGCAAGAAATGAGGTCACCGGAGGTTTCATGCTTAATTCTTTGCAAGTGATTACATCTCAAGAGTGCCGCATCCTTCTTATAGGCATTATACGATGTCAGATACATGTATTAGCATTTCAAAGCCCTAAATGCCAAATATGATATGGTCCTAGGGGAGAATACTTACATAATATGGAATGCAAAGGAGCATGTCATCATGGAATAAGCATATATCCATGAGTAAAAAGAGCAGTATGAAACCATAAGCACACAGATGTCTATGGGTGTTGTACTATGGATCCATAGGATATAGCAGCGTGTATGAGAGCTGATGAGTGCATGAGATCCCGGGATGGAGAAGATCTGGTATCCTCCAATCTTGTTGTGGATAGGCCACATACATCCAAGGTGGAAATACTCCTTTAAATTGTGGCTAGGCCACATACATCCAAGATAGAAATACCCCTTAAAGTTGTAGATAAGACACATACATCCAAGATAGAAATACCCCTTTAAGTTGTGGTTATGCTGCATACATTCAAGGTGGCAATGCCGATTATCTTTTTATACCCCCTATATGCACTTATGTTATTATACACCTTATACTTTTGATGAAAAATATTAGATGAGAGACATCAAAAATCAATATACTGTATTGCTATATATCTAGAGACAGCTTATTTCTCTTACCCCATTGAAAACAAATATAAGGTTGACTGAGCCAAGTATGCATGTGTATGGGGAGTCAGAATGTATAGCTGGCCAGTGTATGGGTAGCTTTAATGCCCCTACAGATGAATCCACCAATGATCTTTCCATAGACCAATCTATTATAGGATAGAACCTTTTACTCTACTATAGATTCTCATGAAATACAAATGCTGTAGCTGGCGAAGGGCAGACGTAGATGAACGCTGGAATATACTGGTCATATGGCGGGTCACAGCTGTTCTCTAGACTCAGTGATGCTTCACTAGCTTGTTGACTTTTTTGTTCCAGTGCTAAAATCCACAATCTTCTCACCACAGCTGCCATGAAGACCACCTGTCAGCAAGACACGACAGCTGACAGGAGGCAAACCAGCAATCACTTAACAGTTTGTCTTGGATAGGTGCATACTATAGTAGAAGAAACATGCAGTACTCCATTTTAAAGGAGTATCCAGTAATATACATTCATGGCTTGTCCTCGGGATTGGTCATCAATGTGTAATTGGCGGGGGCTCTGGCACTCCAGTGAGCCCCATGGCACATGCAACACTTCTCGAGCTACAACATAATGGGACTTTGTTATTTCAAATTATTTCTATTAAAGTGAGTCTACTACTAAGTCAAGGTCCATAGGGCTTATCTCTCAGTGGTCACACATTGAGGGGCTATCCTCGAGGGCTGAGGCCCCGTTGATCACACATTGATAGCCTATCCTGAAGGGCAGAGCCCCCAGTGATCACACATTGATGACCTATCCTAAAGGGCTGAGCCCCCAGTGATCACACATTGATGACCTATCCTGAAGGGCAGAGCCCCCAGTGATCACACATTGATGACCTATCCTAAAGGGCTGAGCCCCCAGTGATCACACATTGATGACCTATCCTGAAGGGCAGAGCCCCCAGTGATCACACATTGATGACCTATCCTCAAGGGCAGAGCCCCCAGTGATCACACATTGGTGACCTATCCTAAAGGGCTGAGCCCCGAGTGATCAGAAATTTATGACTAATGGTCAAGGACTGAGCCCCCAGTGATCACACGTTGATGGCCTATCCTCAAGAGCTGAGCCCCCCAGTGATCACACATTGATGACCTATTCTCAAGGGCAGAGCCCCCAGTGATCAGACATTTATGACTAATGGTCAAGGACTGAGCCCCCAGTGATCACACATTGATATCCTATAATCAAGGGCAGATCCCCGGTGATCACACATTGATGACCTATCCTGAAGGGCTGAGCCCCCAGTGATCACACATCGATGGCCTATCCTCAAGGACTGAGCCCCCAATGGATTTTTATTTTTTTAACTAAATTTGCCCAACTAAAAAGTCAGGCTTGGAGGACTTTTTCATCCAGCAACTTCTAACAGACACTTTGACAGAAACTCCTAACGGAGACTCCACACAGATGTGAACGTATTCTTACCACCATCACTTCCTACAGAAGTTTGTATTGCATTTTAACAAATTTACTGTCCACAAGTCCGAAAAAGCTGAAAGAAAGTTATCATGGCAGCCCGCTGGCTTAACTATCAGGGTTGTAGTAGTCACAGCTCCAGCTGGGCCTAGAAACCAGGGGGCCACACAACATACTAGGGCTGAATAAACTTCCATTATCTTTTTTCTGATTGTCTTTGTTGGCTGCAGTTGGTGCATGGTAAATGTATTACTCCTGGCCTCTGGTGCACTAAAGTAAGAAGATTTATGATACACAACCTTTTACTTTGAAATAGGATAAATTGAACCCTTACTTGGCAGAAACATAGCAGTTGGTCATCATAAAATGAAGAAGGGTTTCAGTGAAGGTAGACTGGAACAAAAAGGCGGAACGATTAAAGTGTGGAGGCCAGTGATAGGGGATGGGAATGTTGGGAAGCTTATATGAACAGACATGTTGCGAACAAGTCTTCATGATGGTCTGGGCCCAGATAGAAAAGGAAACAAAAATGTAAATGCTGCTAAATTGTATAGACGGGATGTGAATGAAGGCTGTGAGGTGAAGTTGTACAGAGGAGCTCAGCTTTTGCGCCATAGTCTGTGAACCTCATGACGTGCCCATGGTATAAGCTTGTCTCATTTTATTAAGGAGATAGCTGAATTTAACTAGAATTTTTCAACTTGACGAGAACTGATACTGGTTCTGATATTACGTCCAGAGAAACTTGCGATTTTGACAATCTACTGCTTACAATTTGCAGATAGTCCCAATTGTGTATATCCGCCAAATACAGATACTAACACAGTCAGTCAGTACCTGATGCTTATTATAGCCTAATATTTGTGTATAATATATTCCTATCATGTTGACCCTAACCCATAGTGTGACCAATGCTGGAGCGAAGTACATGTTGATGTATGAATACATGTTCCCCAGCTTTCTGTCCTGTACTGTCTCTTTAGCAATGTCACCTGCTGGCGGTGGCATCTTTTGCTGACAGCCGCCTGAACATAATTACAAGACACCCAGTAAGCGCACGACTTGCTATCATTTTTTATTTTTTTTTCCAAAACTGGATTTATCATAAAATTGGCAGTTTTAACAAAAAGGAGGCCACCAAACATGCTGCTTGACTTCACAGCCTTACAAAATTATCTGTAATGTGCTCTTTCTTACTAGCAGTCTCCATACCATGTATTGTGTTTGGAATGCAGTGTGAGTAATTTTCTAAGCAGGAGATGATTCACTATATATATATCAGTAGGCTCAGTCTTTCTGTAAATGTAGATGGATAGAAGGCTGTCAGCGGTGATACAATCACATATTGTGTGCAGGGTAACAAATGGTTTCGGGGGGAGGGGGCTGCAGGAATGATACAACTTTTGCAACTAGATAGTAATGTAAAATATTTGATGATACACTATATAGACAAAAGTATTGGGACACCTACACATTACACCTACAGGACTTTTTATGGCATTTCATTCTGAATCCATAGACATTGATGTGAAGTTGCTGAAATGCCATCTACTCTTCTGGGAAGGCTTTGTACAAGATGTTGGAAAGAAGAGCATTTGTAAGGTCCGACACTGATGTTGGACGTGAGGGCCTGGTTCACAACAGTGGCGTAACTACCGGGGTAGCAGGGGTAGCGGCTGCCACAGGGCCCGAGACATTAGACAGCCACTACCCCTGCGGTTTTTCTTTCTTAATAGGCTGGTAACGGGCCCTGTTTGCTTTCCGATCATGGCAGGGGGCAGGATCGGTAAGTGACGCCGCGGGCCCCACAAGCACTATTATTATACTCGGGCGTCTTTTCACACCCCCGAGTATAATGATCGGAGGCCCCGGAATGGTAATGGAACATAATAAACATGTTACTTACCTTTCCACGCTCCTGGCAGGCTTCGGGCCTAGTTGTGTGACGTCCTTGACATCACATGACCCGGGCATGCGTCCCGGGTCATGTGACGTCAGTACGTCATTACAGATGGCCGACACCACCGAAGACTGCAGTGGAGCTGGAGATAGGTAAGTAACAATGGTTTTTTATGTTTGTATCCCCCCCCCCCGGGTCTCCAATTATTATACTCTGGGGTCTGAAAAGACTCCAGACAGGCTCGGACTGGCCCACCGGTGTACCGGGGAATCCTCCGGTGGGCCCCCGAGCCCTGACTTAAAGTTTTGATTTTTACCAATGCAAATGCATTGGTCGGGGCCCGATCGGGATGACCAGGGGCCCCAACCGGGCACCTGGCCAATGCATCTGCCTCTACACACAGGGGCCCCCATTAGCTGATGCTGAAGAAGTACACATCGGAGGACAACGTGTCTTTCTTCAGCATCAGCTAACGGTCGCTCCCTTCACTTACCTGCAGCTGCTTTGCTGCTCTCCTGTGAGGTCTCCCCCTGCTGCCCGCACGCACTTCCTCCCCCTCACACTGAGTCCTCTTACATCGCAGCGTGTGGGGAGAACAGGAGCCGACTGCTGAGTTCACTACTGCTGGAATAGGTGAGTAAACTCTTTTTGTAAAATCTGTATGTTTAATATGTATATATGTACATTTGTGTAAAGTATGTGTCTTGTATACTGTGTGAGTACTGTATGTTTGTATACAGGTATGTGTGAGTATATACAGTATGCTATAATAATGTGTATGTATATATGTGTGTGTGTGTATATAGTATTCATACAAGTATATATATGACTTATATGATATATGAATGTATATAAATGTATATGTGCCATAGCATTGTATATGTATATTGTATTGTATATGTGTGAGTATATATGGTATATGTATAAGGCCTGGTTCACATCTGCGTTCGGTGATCTGTTTGGGGATTCTGCATGGGAACCCCCTCCCCCTTCCCTCCGAACGGATTACCAAACGCATTAGCAAGCGGTGTGCAGTGAAAGTACGCGGACCCCATAGACTATAATGGGGTCCGTGTGCTTTCCACGCGGTGTCCGCATGAGTCATGTGGACAGGAAAGTAGATTGTAAAGTACTTTTCTGTCCGCATGTTGTATGCGGACACCGCACGGAAAGCACATTGACCCCATTATAGTCTATGTGTGCTTTCACTGCACACCGTCTGCTAATGCGTTCGGTAGTCTGTTTGAGAGGGTCCCCATGCGGACTCCCCGAATGCATTACTGAACGCAGTGAGTGCAATCCCATCCACACATTGCAGAAAAACACACACGGCGGACACACTGCAATTTACAAAACTGTTGCGGTTTTGGAAATTGCAGCATGTCACTTATATCTACAGAAACACCTGCAGTTTCCCTATAGGTATAAGGTATAAGTTCACACTGGGGTTTTTTGGTCCGGAACCTGAGGCGGAGGCTGCCTCAGGTTCCAGACCAAAAATCGGGTAGCCGCGACTCAATGCCGGTGCACTGCACCGGCATCTAGTCACGCACTCTGCTCCAGATTAGGCCCAATAAATGGGCCTAGATGGGAGGAGGGAGTGTCTTCAGGCTGAATCGTGAGGCGAAACGACCTGAAGAATGAGCACCTCGCTTCTTTTTCTGGGAGCTGGAACAAACCGGCTCCCGGAAAAAAAAGAACTGACCGGCTCCCATTGATTTCAATGGGAGCCGTCTTTTTGGTCAGGATTTTGAGGCAGATTCAGCCTCAAAATCCTGACCAAAAATCCCTGCGTGAACTTACCCTAAAGGAAACAAAGTCCTCAGAGCAAACCTCTGCAGAGTTTCTGCAATAAGCGCTGCAGGAAAAACTGATGTGTTGCCGCCGGGGTTTTTCCCGCAGCGCTTTTTGCTTTGTCTTGCTACATGGGGCTTTAGCCTGACGCTAGGTTCACACTAGCATTCGGCAGTCCGTTCTCAGCTTTCCGTCTTCTGCATGTAGAAGACAGAAAACTGTCAGACCGGGTGCGGCGGTGTGCGTTTTATGCTCTCCGCTGCCAAACCTTTTTATTTTAAAATCGGACACAGAGTACTGCGTGTTCAACTCTGTATCCGATTTAAAAAAATCGGTTTAATGGCGGAGAGCATAAAACGCTCACCGGCGCTCACAGCCGGACATCTTTCTCACCCATTCAAATGCCTGTGTTTGGTCTCATGGCCTCATTTCTGGTGATCTTGTACCTAATTGGTCTCAGCGATCACATGAGGTGCAGGACTCCCAGCAAGTAGTGCCAGTACGAGACTGAATGGACACTGGCGGCAGACAACGGAGCGCCAAGGATAGATGAGTATTCTTTTTTTATTTATTTGTTTTTTTACACCTCCCTCCCACCACATGAATTGCTCCAATTCCTGGACAACCACTTTAAAGGATTTATCCATCTTTCTAATATTGATGGTCTGTCCATAGGATAGGCCATCAATATTACATCTGCGATGATACAACAGCCAGGACCTCTGCAGATCAGCTTTTCCAGGACACTTCAGCTACGGTTAATGGTAACATTTCTAGGAGCCATGATGTTCACTTGCCATACAGGCTGTAGAAGTAGGTAAATGTAGTGCACATGGTTTAGTGCGTGAGTAGCATGGCTCCCAACATGTTATTACCTTTAACCGCCCTGTCTCGGTACCGCTGATCTGCAGGGTCCTGGCGGTGGGCCCCTAGAAACAATTCCACTGGTGGGCCCTAGACATCCCAGTCCGACCCTGACCCCAGAGTATAATAATTGTTCATGGGCAGGGCCGGCGTCAGCGCACGGCATAGTCGGGCAAGTGCCGGGGCCCACAGAGCCTCTGGGGGCCCCCCGGCACTTGCCTGTCACAATTTCAGCTCATCGGCGTCCGTCCGCCGATGAGCTGGAATACATACGCGATGCAGGAGCTGTGAGATCAGCTCCTGCTTTAAAGCTCCGGCCCGGCTTGCGTGTGTAGGCGCGATGACGTCATCACATCACGCTTACACACGCAAGCCGGGCCGGAGCTAAGCAGAAGCTGATCTCACAGCTCCTGCATCGCGTATGTGACTGGAGAGAGGAGCGTCGGGGGAACGATGGAAGGTGAGTGATAGAAGGTGAGTGTAAGTGTTTGTTTTGTATTACATATTAAGGTGAAACATAATGAAGGGGGCCCATGAAACTGGGGGGTAAATGAAGGGGAGGGGGGAACGGCATGACACTGGGGAAGATGAAGGGGGGGGAGACGGCATGACACTGGGGACAGAGATGGAGGGGGCCCAATGAAACTGGGGGGCAAATGAAGGGGAGGGGGGGAACAGCATGACACTGGGGAAGATCAAGGGGGTGGGGAGAGAATGACATGACACTGGGGAAGATGAAGGGGGTGGGGAGAGAACGGCATGAAACTGGGGACAGAGATGGAGGGGGCCCAATGAAACTGAGGGGGCAAATGAAGGGGAGGGGTGGAACAGCATGACACTGGGGCAGAGACGGGGGACATGAAACTGTGGGCAGATGAAGGGAGAGAACGTGATGAAACTGGGGACAGAGATGGAGGGGGGGACATGAAACTGGGGGCAGAGGAAGGGTGTATATGAAACTGGGGGAGAGATGGAGGGGGGGCATATAATTTACGGGTGACTGTAGGAGGATTATACTGTGTGGGAGCACATGATAAATGAATGAGAATGGGTGGAATCAACATAAAAGTGGGTGGAGCCAAATTTGCCCCTCTTTCTACTCTTTAAAAGATTGGGAGGTATGGCGTTGGTGACGCCACACTCCTGCATGACGTCACTCGCTTCATCTGCAACGCACAGTGTCTCGACTCCCCCACCTCCTTTACAAGGGGGCCCACTGAGGCTCTGTCGCCCAAGGGCCCATAAAAACCTGGAGCCGGCCCTGTTCATGGGTGTTCATTATCGGGCATAATACCATGTGCAGGGGCCACTATGGGGCATAATAGTATGTGCAGGGGCCCCTATGGGGCATAATACTGTGTGAAGGGGCCACTATGGGGCAAGGCATACAAAAACCAAAATGTCTTGGTATTAAGCATTAAGATTTCCCTTCACTGGAACTAAGGGGTCTAGAGTGTGGGTCATTTAGGCTAGGTTCACATCTGCGTTCGGGTTATCGTTTGGGGGGGGTCTGCTTGGGGACCTCTGCTTATAAAAAAGTGGAAACCCCCAGACCCCACAGACTATAATGGGGTTTGCGTGATTTCCGCCCGAAAAGGCGAAAAATGCAGAGGGAAATGTTATCCCTGTACAGAGAGCCAACGCTGGTGTGTACCCAGCCTTATGAGAAAGCATAGCTGATGGAGGGGCTATGAAAACTAGCATGAACACGGGCGTGGAGATCATCATTCTTCATAAATCTGCAAATACGTGCCTCAGCATTTGGTGCCCTCGCTCTATAACGTTACGTAGTCTGCCTGCACTTTGTGAGTTGCTGTGGATCCTACACGCTTCTGCTTTCCAGTATTGCCACTCACAGTTGGTGGAATATCTTGCGGGCAAGAAATTACATGAACTGACTTGTTACCATGCTAAAATTCAGTGAGTTCTTTAGTATGTTTGTAAAGGCGACTGTATGGCCAGTGCTGGATCTTATACCCCTGTGACAATGGGACTCCTGCATTCAGTGACTGGAACCCTAATACTTTTATTAACATAGTGTATACTGAACTCTAGCCCTATACTGGACATACCGTCCAGAATTTACAAGTGCTGGAGACTGTCTCTGCATCCCATTTCCTGCCTGGAGAGGAATGGAAGGGACTGTCACGTTCTATAAAGGGTGACAATCGATTTTAACGCTTACCAGTTGCAGTTGTCAGTCCGCTAGAACAAGTAATAGTGAATGGTCAGATGTTCAAGGAGTTGTGTAACTTCCTATATACTCCCCATATATATTCCCCACCATGTACAAGATCTGCTTGCTGTTACAGTGGGCACTTTGCATTCTGGTAGGTATCACTGTCTGGCATCAACCAAACCCAGATTGCCAGAATCCCAATGAAACGTGATTCATCACTCAAGTGAACATGTTTGTGCAGCTCCTGAGGCCTGTGACGGCGCGGTTTACATTCCAGCTGACGCTTGGCATTGCGTGTGGTGACTTTAGGCTTGTGTGCAGCTGCTCCGCCATGGAAACCCATTTCATGAAGCTCCTGGTGCACGTCTCTTGTACTGATGTCACTTCAGAGACAGTCTAGAGCTCGAGAGTGAGTGATGCAACTGAGGGTAGGGGAATCTTACACCCCATGTGCTGTATTACTTGGTGGTCTCGCTCTTTGCGTTGGCGTGGTCTGCGTCTTCCTGGCTGAGTTAGTACTTACAGATTATGCCAGGTTCACACTAGCGTTTGGGTTTCAGTTGTTTGGGGACCCGAAAAATCAGCTTACACCCCCATAGACTATAATGGGCTCCGCCAGGTTTCCGTCCTGTTCCTGCCCAAAAATTGCAGAGAGAAAGTCCTGCTTTTTCAAGCGGAATGGGGGACGTAATCCCTGAACAGAGACCGAGTGATAGTGTGAACTTAGCCTTAGTAGTTTAAAGGGATTCTACCATTAAAAACCTTTTTTTTTCTCGTTGACAAGTCGGAATAGCCTTAAGAAAGACTATTCGTCTCCTACCTTTAGATGTCTTCTCCGCCCCGCCGTTCAATTAAAATCCTGTTTTTCTCGGGCTGTTTACACAGTATTGTAAGCAGCCATTTTCTTGTGGCCGGCGGGCATGCGCAGTCGGCTTTGCCCAAGGCCTAGAAGTTTGAAGTCAACCCCCAAAAGAAGACGTGTGAAGAGCCCATTCCTGAAGAAGATAGTGGTGGCACTGGAGAGTTCTCTCGCAGCATTGGGGACGCCCCCCCCCCCCCTGCTGTTTGAGCACTGGGGCCCGCCCCAGTGCTGCAAAATAACTCATTTGCATACCAACGAAAGATGGGATTTTAACCGAACCGCAGCGTGGAGAAGACATCTAAACGTAGGAGATGAATAGCCTTTCTTAAGGCTATTCTGACGTGTCAACGAGAAAAAAAAGGTTTTTAATCATAGAATCCCTTTAATGTTTAGAATATATTTGTTCAATCAATCAATCAATCAAAAAGCTTTATTGGCTTGTCTGAACATACATTTGGCATTGCCAAAGCAGAGAGAGTGGTTGGGGTGGGGGTGTAGTGGGTGGATGGGTGGGAGGGTGGGTCGTTTGGAGGTACAATAGTCCTTGAGGTCTCATCGTTCTTGTTTGGAACATGTTGGTATGGGCGGGCGTAGGGTGGGTGGGTTATTAGGTGGGATGATAATGAGATGTAATAGTCCTTGGAGTCTCATCTTCCCCTCATTTGGTGGCAGATGGACATGAATTGGGCAGCGATCTCCACAGTGGACTACTCTTCACCCAGTAGGATGTAGACTTTCCTCTTCTCGTCTGCAGATGTGACATTTGGGATGTGGGATCATGTACATTATACATTATTATCACATATTATGATTTGGAAATTCTGATCATCTGCAAAAATAGCGCACTTCCAGACTAGCTAGTTCTGCACTGAGCGGTTCTCCCTGTCCTACATTTTACTATACAGTGCATACATCTAGCTGTGTGGGTTGCATACCACGGCCTACTGTACATTTCTGTTATGGGCCTCAGTAGGCCCCACCTATCATAGTGCTATACATATGTATATACCGCAAAGCACTGTATTGGGTCCTGACACCCACACAGCTCAGTTTTCTCAGTCCTGCCATAAAGGACCATTAATCTCCACTACTGCCGGTATCCCTTCACAGTATCCAGTACTATATCCCCCCACCCCTCCTTTCTATGGTCTGTGAACTGCAGCAGCAAGAGCTGGTAGAAAGGAATTCTCCTCCGCTCCATGACACGGCTGGAGAACATACTCCCCCAGTCTCCATTATATCCCAGGGATGGTTGGCTAACTAAGAATCTTATATTCTCTTGTGAACTAATGATGCGATAATTGTGTTTGCTATGTTGTAGTGTTAACTCCGTAGTTCCCATACAGAGGTCCTGCAGATATTCCACGCTGTAATGCTCACAGTAGCGTAGGCTTGTAGGTCATGCAGACCTGCCCTGGTCATTGTGCCCACAACATAAAATTTTGACGGCCATATAGTGGTGACCGTATAATAATTACATAGCAATAACCCCCCCCCCCCAGTAGCTATCACCAGGGGCGGATTATAATATATGTGAAATGCGTGGTAGCTTGGACCAAGCAGCAAGTAACTGCACATTTGCCCCATTGCAATGCAACCTTGTAGTTATATGTATCAGTATCTGCCGATGGAATGGGTAACTGTGGCAGGACATGAGAGTCTACTGGAGCAGGGGCGTAACTACCAGAGTAGCAGCTGCCACATGGCCCGGGATACTAGTGGGCCCGGTGGCAGCTGCTACCGCTGCAGATTTTTTATTATATAGGCTTTTACCTGCTGGAGTAACTCCAGCACGTAACAGGCCCTATTTATTGCAGCAGCGGGTGCTTCCTGAAGATGGATGCGGAGAGGAGAGCAGCTGTCTCCTCTATAGTCCATCTTTTAACAGTAGTGAAACCAGCAATTGCTGGCTTCACTACTGTACTCAAACAGGGGCCGCCTGCTGTCCGGGCCCCTGCCTCCCAGCACTTGCATAATGACAGCAGACAGGAGGAACTTCTATCTTCTGCCTGGTGTCCCAAGCCCTGTGCCAGCATCTATCCTAGTAGGTTAAGGACCTGTGTCATGACATTATCAAAGGTCCTTTAACCTACTATGATAGAATCTGTGTATCTTGTGGGCGTAGCTACCCGGATTGTACAGGTCAGTGTACAATGAAGAGGAATAGGTTGTAGACTATCTGTGAGGAAGAGGGGTACATGGATGTGCAGGCTGTGATCAAGAGGAGGGAATGGGGGAGTGCAGACTGTCAGCAAGAGGGGTACATGGGTGTGAAGGCTGACCCCCATTCCTTCCTTTCTCACACACATCCTGCACACCCATGTACCCTTCTTGCTCACAGTCTGCAGCCCCCATTCCACCCTATGTGAGCAAGAGGAAGGAATGGGTGGTGCAGGCTGTGTGTGAGCAAAGAGGTTCCCTCCTCCAAATCACCCTCTTTCTCGCACACAGCTTGCACCCCCATTCTCCCCTCTTGCTTGTACCCTCATTTGCTTTCTTGCTTATACATACAGCCTGCATGCCCATGTAATCCTCTTGGGGTGGGGGCATCTCAAAAGTTCGCCACAGGGCCCCTCCATTCCTAGTTACGCTACTGTACTGGAGGTAAGTTTGTGTTGGCTGAACCTAGCAAATTTCCTCTCACGAATATCTGTGCAGTCCACCCAACCGAACACATCTGGATCTGTCATTATTATACTCTGGGGTCTCTTATACAAGCATACTGGTGCTCCATTCACATAGGACTGATTCCTTGCCCTGTGGATAGGGAGTAGGTGTCCATATCGGCACAACCCCTTTAAGGCTAGATCATTGATATGAAACCCCTTTACAGGTCTATGATATTGTGTTATGCTTCTATGACTTACCAATGAACTCAGACTTCATCACTATATAGATTATAGAAAGTAAGATGCCTAATAAAAAGGCCCTAATACATTTTAATGCCACTCTTTCCTTAATATGGCGTAGTGTTTATTGCCCACCACCCACTTAAGGTTATAATTATATTCTTACAAGCATTTCTACATATTGTATGAGCCATGTCATCAGCCATGAATGTACTTATATGACACATCTGCTGCCGGGGAAGCCTCAGGTGCAGCAAAACCCTTCTGTACAGACAGTGCGAGTAGGAGGGGAGGTCATGTACTCAGAGCGTGTTTATTTATACTATATATATATACCCCATTTACACCACAAAAACTGCATCCATACCCAGTGTTGGACTGAAGTTGATCCTTGGATGCCTACATTCCAAAATGGACCACATTATCCATCAACTTTGAGTGTCATCTGCTGGACCATAATCGTGTTAGAGCCTGGGCCCACTGGTGGCTCCTCTGGTACTCTGGTGGGCCAGTCTAACACTTGTCCATGCCTCACCGCTTGCCCTGTTCACATTCTGAAGACTACTGAGGCTGGTACAAAGACGCCAACTCCAATAATCTGCTTGCAAGTGAAGTTAAGTAGTCGCAAATCACCAAATCACTGTTGTAAAAGATTAATGAATTCCTCCTTTGATATTCGGCAGGCTGAGTATACTTGAACCATATGGAACATAGCCTATTTTGCAACTGCAATAAAAAACATGGCAATATGCTTTGTCACAGTGATGACATGGAGACAGAAGACCATTCAGAAGTGCCATGTCCTATCTTGGTCCTGAGCTCCTCAAAGAGGAAGAGGACAGCATAACCTCACCTACCGCCCTAGACCCCAATTACTGTCACCGTCCCAATATTGTGGTGACTACCTATAAAGACTACCACAAGATCAAGGCCTTTACTATCAGAAATCCGTCTAGCATTCCCTCCTGCACTGAGAAGGATTGGCACAGTGAACAGCAGATCTGGTAAGTTTGGCATTTTCAGCTGTCCGTTGTCTCCTTGGTTCTTGTAGATTCTTTTGCTTTATTTCCTTCTCTAGGATCTGGCGACAAAGAAAAATGAAAACTGGGTACATTATCTCTGGCTTTTCTCTTTCCAACTGTGCTGCTGTTGACAAAGGAGATGCCATATCAATATATGAGACTGACCTACCGTCTGCTCATTGCTAAATACGCAAAAAAATTCTGTGCACCAATGATGCCATATCACATGCGGAGAATGACCCTAACTCCATTCATTGCAGGAAACCTCTGTGCAATTTTACCCAATCCTATACTTAATAGTAAACTATACTGAACCAGGTTCACTGGTTCAGGACTAGACACATATTTGGGTTTTTCATACAGGCAGTGGTGACGGCTAAAACGTTTTCTCCTTTGGATTAATGAAATAATTTTTGCATCTTTTTTCAGTGATAAATAAAGCTTCAATTTTTACATAATAAAAATAATAAAATAATAACAATAAAAATAATTTTCCTCTATTTTTTTCTTTATTTTAACATCCATGAAAATGTGAAACAAAAAAGGAGGGGAAATGTTTCTGTTTTTCACATTTTTCATGTTTTTTTGCTTATTATCGCCAAGTGTTACAAAAAAAATGTAAATAATTTCCGCTTTCCATTATGGTAATTTTTATGTGACATGACCAGTGGCGTAACTAGAAATGGCGGGGCCCCGTTGCAAACTTTTGACCTCAACCAACTGCCCTTTCCCCCCACATGCACTAGTATAATATTATGCAATATTATACTAATATTATATATTGTGGCCCCTGCACAAAGTATTATGCCCTATAGTGGCCTCTGCACACACTATTATTTCCCATAGTGACTCCTGTATGCAGTATTATGCCCTATAGTGGCCCCTGCACACAGTGTTATGTACTGTAATACATAATACTGTAATAAGTTTGCTGCCTGGGGAAGAAGGGGTTACAAGTGCCACATTCAGTGACAGTGAACAGTGATCTCACAGATCTCATTTAAATCATCTTCACAGACATTGAATGTGGCACTTGTAACCCCTTCTTCCCCAGACAGCACACTTATAATTGTTGGAAAGGAGAAATTGCAGCAGGCAGCTGCCAGCACTGTACTGTGTGCTGTACAGCCTGCTCTTCATGCATGGGTTAACCTAACCAGTCTCCACTCTCCACGAGGCCTCAGCACTGCTGCTCTGCTCTCTCCATAAGTTGAATCCCCAACTCTATCTTTTTCCTGCAAGATGTTTCCGCCCCTCCCCCATTTTCAGGACGTACGCTGAGGCCCTTCCCCACCCGGAACCCGACACCTTAGGGGGACTCGGGTCTCAAAAAGTAAACTTTACATTTTACTTCTTTTTTTGTCATATTAACGAGTGAGGGGGCCTGGGGCAGCTGCTACCACTGCTACTGTGGTAGTTACGCCACTGGACATCACAGTCATTGTGTTGCAAGAAGCAGAAACTTGACGTTGGCATGGTAGTGACGTGTTTATTTCCAGCTTATTTTTTCTTAATTTTTTTTACATATTGCACCCTCCCCCTTCCTCCATAAGTTCAAAATAAACCCTTGGATGGTATGTTTTACTTTCTTTTCTTTTTTTTTTCTTTCCAGCTGATTTTCTTCCTGTAAACTGGGGCTGATACATTTAGCCTCAATTACAAGAGGAAGTCAGCATCCATGCTCCACTCCAGAGCTAATCCAGGTCCTCTATGACCCAGCAGCACATGCAGTTCCCAATCACGAGAACAAGACTGTTTTGTCCGACATAGTTCAACAGTATGAGATCACTCAGTGTCCAACACCAAAACCGATCAGCTAATGTGACCGCCAGGAAGCCATATACCAAGTATATGTCAGGAACAGCCTTGCTCCTTTTAAAGTGAATGGGAGCAGAGCACTGCTAAAGTGTACGGAGGGCTGCTTCTGGGCGTATACTTGGTATATGGCTCCTGGTGATAGTATCACCTGATCCGTTTGGAAGCCGGACTAGACTGATATACTGATGACCTATCCACGAGTATCAAAAATGTTCATATCCTGGACAACCACTTTAAAAGGACCTTTCATGTCCTCGGGCACATGCGGTTTTATATACCGCTAGAAAGCCAACAGTGCACTGAATTCAGCGAATTTTCACTTTCAGCTTACCTGTTATGTGACCATGTGCAGGGGTGAACCATGGGTTTCTGCCGCCTGAGGCGGACGTCAGAAAGCCGCCCCCCCCCTCTCTGCCTGAGTGTGAGGGGCAGCCGCTGGAGCAGCGCTGCTCCAGCGGCCTCCCCAATCCACCGCTCAGTGACGGTGACCCTAAACCAGTCCAGGACAGCTTGTCCTGGGTTGGCTTAGGTTGGCAAAAATGCCGCCCTCCCCGAGGCCCTGGCATAGCGCTGCCTGAAGCGGTTGCTTCAGGTCGCCTCATGGGAGGTGCGGCGCTGACCATGTGCTGGAGATATCGGTGCCATTAGTTTTGGCACTGCTCTCTACCCACCATCAGAAGGGCATTCCTGACAGTCTAGCGCCTACTGACTGTCCTCGTCCATAGCCCTGTACTGTCAGAGGGAGTGTTCCTTACCACCCATCCATGACACTGAGCTGTGACGGCTAGACTATCATGTACATCCTTCTGAGGGTGGGCAGAGATGACGAAACTAACGGCACCGATATCTCCAGCCCGGGAGCATATAATGGGAAAGATGTCAGTATGCTGAATTCAGTGCACTGTCAGCTTTTTAGTGATATATAAAACCCCATGTGCCCAAGGACATGAAATGTCCTGTTTAATCTCTTACAGAAATCATATATCCATCCATAGGAAATCAGGGCAAACAGAGAACAGTGTGAGCCCCTAACAGTCTATAAATGGTGTATTACAGATTTGGACGTAGATAAAAGTCTATGTATATAAACTCCTAATAATCTCCAAAGCACTCAATACATAGGAGATGTAGATAAGACTGTGTTATTTCCCTGCAGATGTGGATTGCCCTCTTCTGTTTCCTCCAGAGACTTGCATATTACTGACTATATGAAATGTTCCTTCTCTCCCTGTTCTACGTGCGGGCCCCATGTGCATGCTGAAATGATGACAGCTGGGGAACATAGTGCTGTATGTATGCAGCTGCAGGAGGCGCAGCTATATATAGACAGGCTTGTTAGAGTAGGGGGATGGACCATGCATGTTATAAACTGTGCAGCTCTCAAGCCCCCACTCTAATGCAGCCTATTAAAATAAGAAAAAGGAGGTCAAAGCAAATCCATAGGGTATCACCTTACGTACTGTGCGCAGTTCACACAAGGTAATAGTACTAATAAGCTGGAGGTAAATAGCAGGCAAAAGCTAATAGGACAAGCTTATGGAATCAGACAGATACTGGCCAAACATACACAATACACATAATACTGTGAACAAGAGCAAATACATCACTTAAAGGAGTCTTCAGTTTTCTCAATGAGGTTATAGTAGAAAATCCTGAAATCTGTTCCCTGTCCACCATCACCACCACGATCTTCTAGTCCTTGAGTCATTCTTTTCTGTTGTTATAAGCTACTTTCAGCATTCTTGGTTATATATTTCTGAGAGAGCTGGGTGACATCACTGTGTGTATTATCCCTGTACTGTGACATCACTGTGTGTATTATCTCTGTACTGTGACATCACTGTGTGTATTATCCCTGTACTGTGACATCACTGTGTGTATTATCCCTGTACTGTGACATCACTGTGTGTATTATCCCTGTACTGTGACATCACTGTGTGTATTACCCCTGTACTGTGACATCACTGTGTGTATTATCTCTGTACTGTGACATCACTGTGTGTATTATCCCTGTACTGTGACATCACTGTGTGTATTATCTCTGTACTGTGACATCACTGTGTGTATTATCCCTGTACTGTGACATCACTGTGTGTATTATCCCTGTATTGTGACATCACTGTGTGTATTATCCCTGTACTGTGACATCACTGTGTGTATTATCCGTGTACTGTGACATCACTGTGTGTATTATCCCTGTACTGTGACATGACTGTGTGTATTATCTCTGTACTGTGACATCACTGTGTGTATTATCTCTGTACTGTGATATCACTGTGTGTATTATCCCTGTACTGTGACATCACTGTGTGTATTATCTCTGTACTGTGACATCACTGTGTGTATTATCCCTGTAGTGTGACATCACTGTGTGTATTATCCCTGTACTGTGACATCACTGTGTGTATTATCTCTGTACTGTGAAATCACTTTGTGTATTATTCCTGTACTGTGACATCACTGTGTGTATTATGTCTGTACTGTGACATCACTGTGTGTATTATCCATCTACTGTGACATCACTATGTGTATTATGTCTGTACTGTGACATCACTGTGTGTATTATCCATCTACTGTGACATCACTGTGCGTATTATCTCTGTACTGTGACATCACTGTGTGTATTATCTCTGTACTGTGACATCACTGTGTGTATTATCCCTGTACTGTGACATCACTGTGTACATTATCCCTGTACTGTGACATCACTGTGTACATTATCCCTGTACTGTGACATCACTGTGTGTATTATCCCTGTACTGTGACATCACTGTGTGTATTATCCCTGTACTGTGACATCACTGTGTGTATTATCCCTGTACTGTGACATCACTGTGTGTATTATCTCTGTACTGTGACATCACTGTGTGTAATATCCCTGTAGTGTGACATCACTGTGTGTATTATCCCTGTACTGTAACATCACTTTGTGTATTATGTCTGTACTGTGACATCATTATGTGTATTATCCCTGTACTGTGACATCACTGTGTGTATTATCCATCTACTGTGACATCACTGTGTGTATTACCCCTGTACTGTGACATCACTGTGCGTATTATCCCTGTACTGTGACATCACTGTGCGTATTACCCCTGTACTGTGACATCACTGTGTGTATTATCTCTGTACTGTGACATCACTGTGTGTATTATCCCTGTACTGTGACATCACTGTGTGTATTATCCCTGTACTGTGACATCACTGTGTGTATTATTCCTGTACAGTGACATCACTGTGTGTATTATCCCTGTACTGTGACATCACTGTGTACATTATCCCTGTACTGTGACATCACTGTGTGTATTATCTCTGTACTGTGACATCACTGTGTGTATTATCCCTGTACTGTGACATCACTGTGTGTATTATCCCTGTACTGTGACATCACTGTGTGTATTATCCTGTACTGTGACATCACTGTGTGTATTATCCCTGTACTGTGACATCACTGTGTGTATTATCCTGTACTGTGACATCACTGTGTGTATTATCCCTGTACTGTGACATCACTGTGTATATTATCCCTGTACTGTGACATCACTGTGTGTATTATCCCTGTACTGTGACATCACTGTGTATATTATCCCTGTACTGTGACATCACTGTGTGTATTATCCCTGTACTATGAAATCACTGTGTATTATCTCTGTACTGTGACATCACTGTGTGTATTATCCCTGTACTGTGACATCACTGTGTGTATTATCCTGTAGTGTGACATCACTGTGTATATTATCCCTGTACTGTGACATCACTGTGTGTATTATCCCTGTACTATGACATCACTATGTGTATTATCCCTGTACTGTGACATCACTGTGTGTATTATCCTGTAGTGTGACATCACTGTGTATATTATCCCTGTACTATGACATCACTATGTGTATTATCCCTGTACTGTGACATCACTGTGTATATTATCCCTGTACTATGACATCACTATGTGTATTATCTCTGTACTGTGACATCACTGTGTGTATTATCCCTGTACTGTGACATCACTGTGTGTATTATCCTGTAGTGTGACATCACTGTGTATATTATCCCTGTACTGTGACATCACTGTGTGTATTATCCCTGTACTATGACATCACTGTGTATTATCTCTGTACTGTGACATCACTGTGTGTATTATCCCTGTACTGTGACATCACTGTGTGTATTATCCTGTACTGTGACATCACTGTGTGTATTATCCCTGTACTGTGACATCACTGTGTGTATTATCCCTGTACTGTGACATCACTGTGTGTATTATCCTGTACTGTGACATCACTGTGTATATTATCCCTGTACTGTGACATCACTGTGTATATTATCCCTGTACTATGACATCACTATGTGTATTATCCCTGTATTATGACATCACTATGTGCATTACATCAACAGTTTCTTCAACCACATCTGAAATATGTGTTTCAGATCTGAGAAGCAATTCCTTGGAAATGGTCCATCAGCAATTTTAATGTTTGTTTTTTCTGTGATGAATGTGTATGTTTATTGCAATAACGTATAATTAGTATTTTGTATGACACTTGTAGGAGTTCTGTTCATTTGGAGTGTTCTCTTGCCTGTGTGTGTGGATTGTAAGTGGTAATGAAGCAGATGACGCTGGTATAAGTCTATGGGTCTGCTGCTCATTTAGTGGAGATGTCCCCTAGGACTGCAGTGCTCGGTATATTCAGTCAATATCACACATAGAAGAGACAATGCTGTTTCTCTGGAAAGGGGAGTCTTGTGCTAGTTCTTTCCACATAATAGCAAATGTGATGAGACCAACCAGAACTGTGGCCCTTCTCCAGGGCTCCTCAGCAGCTATATGGGCTTCTTCTATGGCATGTTATGGTCTGCTTTCTGCTTTATCGCATTGCTTATATTCTCATCTGCACTCACTAGGGATGTGCATTCACTAGGTTGACTGAAACCTGAGCCGGCTGTATTTTTAGCTTAGTTTACCCGCATTGCCTTCCATCCTGACAGCCGCCTATGCAGGCACTTATGTGATGTATAGCTGGATTTCTCATGCGTTTCCTATGAGTATGACTAACTATTCTCACTACAGGACAGACATTTCACGGCAATTATATGTGTGTGTAATGATATGTTTAGGTAAAATTGTGGTTTTATAGAACAACAGCATCAGGCAAGAAGTAGTCAGTAAATGTTCATTCATATAAGGGTGCAGGAAGCTGAGCTATGGTCTGCTGTATACAAGGATGCTTTAATTGTCCCTAATATAGAGGGACATGGGACACGGTTTTTATCACCTAGTTCTGTTTTTAGGCCTGCATTCATCTATATACTTCAGCAGAATACAGACATTATAAACTAAATCCATTGCCTGCTGATGTTTAGCAAGGAAGCTTAAGAACACTTGAAGTTTCCTTGGAAGCAAAGTGCACTGGATAATACCAGCAGCGTGCTTGTCAGTGTAAACCTCTGATTCTATATTACACATACAGTCCCTTGCTTTTAGTGTGGGGCCCCAACTATACATTTCCCCAGCCCACAGCTAGACACTGCACAGTGCCAGTAAAATGAGACTTGCCTCAATAACCATAATCTGTTTTTTTTACATCCTGACACCTAGTGGCAAGTATGAAAACTGCAATATTTCACTTTTCATTTTAATTGACTTTTCACAACTAAACTTAAATAAATATATGAATATGAATACAATATGAATTAAATATGGTAATAAATACATTTTAAGCCACTGTACATAGCTAATAGTAGAGCCCTGCACCAAGTCTATGGGGCCGTGTGCTGGCCCATTAATGCTCACAGCTGATGAACCCTGTCGTGTGAATGTGCCCTAAGTTGGTGTCACTATATTGGTCTTTGTGTATCAATAATTTTAGTTCTGGATCTGGTGGCTTAGAATGCCAATAAAGCTACACATCGAAATCAATGGGAGGCTTTTTAACCCATTGATTTCAATGTGTAGCGCGCGTGAGCCGGCACACATTGAAGTGAATGGGATCTGTTTTGAGCGCTCACACTCTGACACGTGTACACGTGTCTGAATGCGCACCGCGTTACTCCACAGGAACGGAGCCTAAGGCCGGCCCTTCTGGCAGTGGAGGGATATCAGTGCCGCCCTAGTGTAAATATCTCTAGCACCAGGGCACATACTGGCAAAGCTGGTAGTATTGTAGCGGTATATTATACCACCGATGTCAGAAGACATGATACGTCCTTTTTAAAATATTTTCATTGTAGAATCATCACAGTTATCTACTTGCTATAGCACCCCCCTGGTGTGCAAAATACATAGATCTGTGCATGTTGTTCTACTAATCACACCCAATAGAATACAGTACAACTTCTGCTGTATCCTTGATGAAAAAAACAGGGATGTCATGTAGATTGGAAATAGATGTTTTGCTTCTCAGAGAGAAAGCCCAGCATAGACAAGAACATTTATATCAGTAAAAGGTAGATGTCCTTATACAGACTCCAAGTACAGTTACACGGTCACATAGCAGGTCCATCAAGTTCAACCTGTTACCCTACAATATTGTTCCAAAGGAAGGTACAAACCTCTGCAAAGCCAATTATATCATATTAGAGGAAAAATCATATTCAGAAATTTTTCCTACAGTTTATAGTTCGATGAATTACTACTCTCCATTTAATTTATTATTAGATAACCATCTCGCTCTTTTTATATGATGATGTGTGATCTGCCATTGCTACCTCTTGGGGCAAGGCAACTGTAAAGAACCTGAAGTAGTGAGGAAAAGGCCATTCGATAAACCCTTCACTACTTTGTGCTGCTCTTCCCTGAACAATGAGGTGGTAAGGGGCTTATCTCATAGCTTTTCCCCCTCTCTCCTTGAAGTCTGTGTCAGGACATCTGCACATCTATTGCGAACCAGCCGCAATAGTAATGTATAGAATCTTCCATAAAATAGTAAAAAAAAAAAAAAAAAAAAAAAAAAAAAGCTTTAAAAAAAATATAATAAAAAAAATAAAAGTTGTAAATCCCTCCTTTCCCTAGAATACATATAAAAGTAGAAAATGACTGTGAAACACAAAGACATTAGGTATCCCTGTGTCTGAAAGTGCCCGGTCTACTGAATATAGGGGATCTGCAGTGCTCCTGATCCGTCAGGAAGGGGTTAATAGGAGCACTGCAGATCCCCTATATTCAGCCAGGCTGAATTCCAAGTGGGGGGAAAAACCCAGTCCTCAAGCTCAGGGAAGGGGCAGACAGGCAACCAAAACACCCCCTCCCCTTCCCCAGCAGCTACTGCACTCAAAAACCATTTTAATTTTTGAAATTTTCCAGTAGCTGCTGCATTCCCACCCTTGGCTTATACTCGAGTCAATAAGTTTTCCCAGTTTTTTGTGGTAAAATTGGGGGGGGGGGGGGGGGGTTGGCTTATACTCGAGTATATACGGTACTTTTCACTGTTACAAATGCTCCTACCCATGCTAGGCCTTTTGAGACATATAGTCTATGTCCAGCCTAAATAATATCCCTGCTTCTTTCACTGAAGATACAGCAGAAGCTGTACAGTATTCTACAGGATGCAGCTAAAAGAGCCTCACTAGAACAAGAATAAAAAATATCTATCTATCTACCTATCTCCTATCTATCTATCTATCTATCTATCTATCTATCTATCTATCTATCTATCTATCTATCTATCTATCGAACACAAGGGGTTGCTAGAAGCAGATAATTGTGATATTTCTGCAAGAAAACCGGTGGGCCACTATGTATAGAAAGGGAGATAACATGACCTTAAAGGCATTGTCCACTTTGTGTTCCAGAATGGAAAGGAATATATATCTGGAATCATGGCTTTGATTTTGCCTGACCTGTCTACAGTATTTTTGGTAGCCCAGTAAAATTTATAATGTGAGGTGTATAGAGACTACCTGCTTCTCCAGGCTATAGTGGGGTAAGCAGGTACTTAGTGTCACAGCAATGTTCTCTACCAGCCATTAGTATACTATTTCTTTACATATCCTGGATGTAATAAAATATTGTCCCTTTGATTTTAAGCTGTGTACACATTTGTTTGCTACAGTTCTGGAACATTGCACATGTCTTATGAGTATAGTATTATAATCAAGAACTGCATTTGCTCTCCTATTAAAGGGATATTTCTATCTCTAAAGGTGCCTTATGTCATGTCTTATCTTTGCTGGTTTTGATCTTTTTCACTAACACTTCCTCCATATGGCTAAAACCAAGAACCAGGCTAAGCTACTATCTTGACACTGCTGCAATATCCATCCATTGATGTTCCTCCATGTAAAGAAAATGAGGTAGGCTGAACAAAGGAAGGGAAGTACCTCTTAGAACATTGAATGACCATTAGTGTTTAAAAAACCAAAAACCTGATCCAGCGAAGAGTTAAGACATTCACTTACACAGTATGACGCCACCTGGTGTTCAAAGTGTATAACAATATGCGCGTCCTCCTAATAAATTGAGAGCCAGTGTAAACTTGAAAAGAAGGCAAGAGTGCTTTCCGTGCCCAATGGGGATATATATATATATATATATATATATATATATATATATATATATATATATATATACACTCACCGGCCACTTTATTAGGTACACCTGTCCAACTGCTCGTTAACACTTAATTTCTAATCAGCCAATCACATGGCGGCAACTCAGTGCATTTAGGCATGTAGACATGGTCAAGACAATCTCCTGCAGTTCAAACCGAGCATCAGTATGGGGAAGAAAGGTGATTTGAGTGCCTTTGAACGTGGCATGGTTGTTGGTGCCAGAAGGGCTGGTCTGAGTATTTCAGAAACTGCTGATCTACTGGGATTTTCACGCACAACCATCTCTAGGGTTTACAGAGAATGGTCCGAAAAAGAAAAAACATCCAGTGAGCGGCAGTTCTGTGGGCGGAAATGCGTTGTTGATGCCAGAGGTCAGAGGAGAATGGCCAGACTGGTTCGAGCTGATAGAAAGGCAACAGTGACTCAAATAGCCACCCGTTACAACCAAGGTAGCCAGAAGAGCATCTCTGAACGCACAGTACGTCGAACTTTGAGGCAGATGGGCTACAGCAGCAGAAGACCACACCGGGTGCCACTCCTTTCAGCTAAGAACAGGAAACTGAGGCTACAATTTGCACAAGCTCATCGAAATTGGACAATTGAAGATTGGAAAAACGTTGCCTGGTCTGATGAGTCTCGATTTCTGCTGCGACATTCGGATGGTAGGGTCAGAATTTGGCGTCAACAACATGAAAGCATGGATCCATCCTGCCTTGTATCAACGGTTCAGGCTGGTGGTGGTGTCATGGTGTGGGGAATATTTTCTTGGCACTCTTTGGGCCTCTTGGTACCAATTGAGCATCGTTGCAACGCCAAAGCCTACCTGAGTATTGTTGCTGACCATGTCCATCCCTTTATGACCACAATGTACCCAACATCTGATGGCTACTTTCAGCAGGATAATGCACCATATCATAAAGCTGGAATCATCTCAGACTGGTTTCTTGAACATGACAATGAGGTCACTGTACTCCAATGGCCTCCACAGTCACCAGATCTCAATCCAATAAAGCATCTTTGGGATGTGGTGGAACGGGAGATTCGCATCATGGATGTGCAGCCGACAAATCTGCGGCAACTGTGTGATGCCATCATGTCGATATGGACCAAAATTTCTGAGGAATGCTTCCAGCACCTTGTTGAATCTATGCCACGAAGAATTGAGGCAGTTCTGAAGGCAAAAGGGGGTCCAACCCGTTACTAGCATGGTGTACCTAATAAAGTGGCCGGTGAGTGTATATATATATATATATATATATATATATATATATATATATATATATATAGTTTTTATTAGGCATTTACTTCTGTGTTCTCATAATCCAATTAAGTTAAACGTTAGACTCATTGTGATATCAGACTTTCAAGACAACCTGGTTATTACATGTTGACTCATAGATCATCTCGATCACAGATCACTTTTTTGTTTTCTGACATTATTATATGGAATCCAAGATAGCAATTCCATCTTCTTTGTTCCGGTTAACAAAAAATATTGTCAGAATTTAGATTTTTTCCACCTGGGGTTAATGCATATTGCACATTTTCTGTTAATACAATAAACCTCATTTCAATCCTGAAATATTACTGTGTCCATCAGTTATTAGATATATCAAACTGAAATGGCTGTTGCAAATACCAAAATATTTAGAACTAAAAATGATTAAGATTAATAGGGGTGCCCAAACTTTTTCATAGGACTGTATGTAGGCAGCATTGTCTATTTAACATCTCTTCCTTTACCGTGGCTGCATAACAGCCTTGTTCTACAAATAGGTATGGATCCCAAATGAGAATATTGCTTTAATATAATTTGGCTACCCATACACAAGCCAGTGTGTAATGGGGGGACCTCCACATGGCAGATTTTGGGGATTACAATATGGTTAATTATTTTACTTATATAGCTCCATCATACTCCACAGTGCTTTACAGATATTGTCAGTACTGTCCCACATAGGGCTTACAATCTAAATTCACTATCAGTATGTCTTTGAAACGTGGGAGAAAACCGGAGTCCCAGGAGGAAATCTTTAGAATCTGCTGACTGACGGCCATTTGTTGGAAGGTCCCCAATATACAATAGATAGTTAGCTGGTCCTGCTGAAAACAGCACATTTGTCTGATTTTTGTTATCTGCCCTTAAAGGGGTTGTCCTGTAACATCATTGAAGAGGCCTGAAGACAGCAGGGATATACGCCGGTCCCCAGGAGAGGTGAGAAACGCTGGCATTTATGTTTGATCTCCTCCCCAGCACCTCTGATCATTATACTATGCAGTCTGAAGAGACCCAAGACTATAATAGCCGTATCAGTTCAGACATATTCATTCTGAACAGAACTGCCAGGCGAACCTTGCAAGATGAATGTCGGGTTTGCCCAACAAATACTCTTGCTGCGGTTCCCACTCCTGCTCAGAACTGCCTTCACTTCCCCTTCTGCCCTCCAAGGGCCCCGCACGTCTCATATCACATTGCTGTCAGGGACATGATATGAGACCCAGAGGCAGTCGTGCAGGGGAAGTGGAAGTGACCGTGAGCAGGAACAGGGATTGGAAAGTAAAGGGGTTACTCCTGCAGGTAATGACCTAGGGTCACAGACCGTTCACCTGCTCATCTGTGTCCGATCGCGGTCTGGTCCTGCTGCTCCAGTGTTTTGTTCCTTGAAATCAGAATGGAAGGGAACCCTTCCCCTCCCCAAGTTAATGGAGCACAGAACATACAGGGACGTCATCTGAGTGCCTGCCATAAAAAAATAAAATAAAATTGTAACTCAGCCTGCATACGTGTGCATGAGGCATCAGTCACGTCAGGAATGTTAAGGTGGGAGAGATCACAGATGAAGTATCCAATGCTAATATTTTCCACCAGGCCTGGATTTTGGCATAAATAATATCACATTTTACGTTTGATTCTTTGCAGAACTAGAAATAAGGTTGTTCTGTCAATGCTGATAAACTCAGTATACAAAGCAAAGGTCTACAGGAAAGCGTTCAAAGTGGTTTAGAATTGGTTAGAGCACATTATTTAGGCAATTTGCATCTTTATCACAGACATACAGCACTGGATTATAACAAGGAAGGTTTGGGCCATAGCCTGGGGTCTCAGCTCTGTGAACAAGGTCAGTCTTCAGATTTTTGCCTGGCGGTAGTTGTATGTGCTGCCCGAGTAGGAGAACCTGCGAGCTTTTAGTAAAATAGAAGTGCACAAGATCTTGGCTGCCTAAGGGGGCATTCACATGGAGGAAGTTGGTGCTGATTCTGACACGATAACCCGCGTCAGAATCAGCGCTGAAAAAAAGAGACTCCCATTCAATGGATTCCATTTTCCGCGAGGAACCCATTGAAATCAATGGGACAAAAAGCCTTCCATTGATTTCAATGGGTTTCGCGTGGAAAATGGAACCCATTGAAGTCAATGGGAGTCTTTTTTTTCAGCGCCAATTCTGCCGTGATTTATCGTGCCAGAATCAGCACCAACTACCTCCGTGTGTATAGGCCCTAAAGCTGGTCATACACATTTGATGTATGTCAGCCTAATCTACCCATTTCAACAAGTCTGACTGGCCATCTAATGTGATTTAGATGACACTCAAGGCCTGGTACACACAACCACAGTATATTGAGCATGCTTGTGGATAGTATACAGAACCATTTCTATGGACCTATACACACATCTGTAGTTTTTACTGAGCAGTGTCGTAGAAACTATCCCCATAATAAGGAGCAGATCCCATTTCTGTCCATACATACAAGTGGAGAAGACGATACAAGCCTTTTAGCAGATCTGTGATAGCGAATGACAGACTGATGCAATGAAAACATTTGTTTTGTGGATTTTGGGTCACTTTTTGTGCACAGTAAAAACCACTATGGCCGTGTGCATGTAGCCTAATCTATTTGTCTGGTGACAGACTTCCTTTAGGCCTGCCAAGTGGATGAGATTCTGGATAATCCCACCCACACATTGCAGAAAAAATTCTGCAGCAAAAAAAAAAGTTATTTCAAAAAACGCAAGAGTTTTTGAAAATCACAGCATGTCTGGTGTTTTCCGTATAGGTATAATAGGGGTAGAAAGTCCGAAATTCTGCGGACAAACCACAATGTAATCCCAATGCAGTCCTTTCTGTAGCATTTTTTGGCTACTGCCAGTTGTTCTGGCTCCCAACCTTGACCGGCCATCCTAAATTACACAATTTAGCCACTTGCATAATGACAGAGGACAAATTCACTGCTTGACAATGCTGAATGTATATGGTCAGAGCCATCTCAGAACACAAGGACAAGCCCCAGCACACGGACCTATTCATAGACAGGCAATTAAATAATAATAGCACAAAAGGACAATGACGAAAAAGTAAACTCAAGAGAATAAGTAGTAAAATACCATTTATAACACTTATTATTGCTAAGATTTGACATGGTGACTGGGACTTAGGTCATCAATATGGAGTTTTTGGAAGTCCATCATCTGTATGCAGTGACTGCAGCACTCATGAGCCGGCCTCATTCCTGGTACCGATGACATCATCAGTTCAATCAATCACATGGTAAGGCAGCAGGTCAGTCCCATTCAAATAAATGAGGTTGCAATATGTATGGCTTTCCCCACACTGTATAATAACCAGGAGAGAAGAGTCCGCTGGGCGTCCGGCTGTAGAGAAGAATCTGGAATTTTCATGATCTTCAGAGGAAACCGCTTTCCCTCTTCTCTGACTGACAGCCAGTCTATGTCTCCAAGGAGGTAACTCTGTTTCCTTGAATTCTTTTACTAGTTATTGCTGCAACAGAAAATATGGATAAGAAGATGTTAGAAACACGTGAGGCATTAGAAGCGGTATAGAATTGGGTTCGGCTAGGATTGCTGGAGCCTATTCATAGTTTACCTGCACGCTGACACTTAGCAGCAGTGCAGACTATTACAGTTCTGTCCCATAGAAGTGAAGCCAATCCTGAAGGTCCAAATTATAACACAGAGTATTAAGAATTAAATAGTTTTGTATTTCCAAAAGTCCCTTTAATTCATCTAGTTCTATGACTGATGCATCTGCAATACAGTAAACCGTTCTTAGTCACCTCGTACTGCTGTGAAATGTCACGTAGGATAGTCATATCAGCGTCTATAGAAACCTATGACTAATAGCTTTGTCATTCTCTTACTTCAAAGTTCAAGAGCACTTTTTCCAAAATCAGATGTTTAAAACGAAAAACAAGATCTAGAAATAATAATCCCCTTCTATGATCTAGAGAGAAGAGCGGCAAATGACCAGCAACTCCTGTCCCGGTGAGAACCTCTGGTATGGCTGGAGTCAACACGGTCAGAATACATCTGTATTACACTGGATAAAAGCGGTGCCAGGGCTGTTTTATCACATTGGTGGGCGCATGCAAAAGATTCATAAGTGTCCCCCCCCTTAAAACACACCTCCCAACTTTCAGAGGACATAGACGAATTGGAGAGTATAATGCCACCTTAGTGGCTTCACATAGTCCAATGTCCCCTCAAGTAGCCCCCTACATAATATGTTTCCTCAAGTGGCCCCCAACATGATATAACATTCCCTTGAATGGCCCCAAATGATACAACGTCCCCTTAAGTTGCCCCCCTATCATAATGCCCAATTCCCTGGCACTACCCCCACCCCCCCTACCCTCTGGCTGTGACACTGGCTCCGACTCAGCACACATCACACTTACCTGCCACAGCCTTCAATATTCACATGATCACAGTGTTACCTCTTTTTTTTCTAGCATGGGTTGCTGTGCAAACAGAAATTTTCTCTTTACTGCCTGCAGATACTACTGACACTACCATGTGACCTTAGATTCATCCTTCAGATTATCTGTTTGCAGGTGGCATACATACATATCTTTCTTCTTCTGTATGTGGTCTCCTAACTATTGGGGCTCACACATATATATAATCTTATGACATCTTTTGTGATTATCAAAGTGACACTACCATGTTTGTGTGTATCTCTATCAAGATATATATATGATCTCATGACATCCTTTATGACTATCAGTGATACTACCATATTTATGTTAAATTATAGTACAAGGAGTATTACCTTGTCGAAATCGCACACATTAGTTCCTATCTTTTGATGTTTTTTATCCATTTTTATGCATTATGGTTTGAATTTTGTTTGTTTTGTTGAAGAAATGTATACACTTGAAAAAGGCTTTTCAAGCCAGAAACGCGTTGTGTGTGTACCAATAAAGGATCATTTAACCAACACTACGGGCAAGCGCTGTTTTGTCTTCTGGCCAAATCCTGTGAGGAGGCTGGTCCATTCTTTCCTACTGTCATACCCATATTATCTTTCATGTGTCATCAGCAGCACTTTGTGTAGTTTCCTGGAGCTTTGGGGACATTCCCCTCAGTCCTGGGAGGTCCATTTTAGTATTAGCTCTGCAAGGGTTTTGCAGAAACAAGTACTTGACATGCAGAGCAAAAAAAATGCTTTCAAATTTCCTTTCAATAAGAGGTTTTTCAGAAATCTGCAAGTTAAAGGGGTTATCCGATTTCTGATATACGAACTGTAGTGGCGAGTGTAGGTACTGCAGCACTGCCCCATAGACACGTGATCTTGGGACACCCACAGATCAGGAGAATAAAGTGAATGCAATGTTACTTTTTCTCTGCACAGCATCTCTTCCAGCCATATCTTTTGCTTGCTTGGTCTCTGAGTTCAGTATGGGGCAGGGGCGTAACTATCGGGGTAGCAGCGGTAGCGGCTGCCACAGGGCCCGGGACATTAGGGGAACCAGTGACAGCCACGACCGCTGAGGTGTTTTATTTTTTTTTAAAGGCCGTTACCGGCTGGTGTTACTTCAGCTGGTAATGGGCCCTACTTACTTACCGATCAAGCACTATTATACTCGGGGGGGGGGGGGGGGGGGGGGGGTCTTTTCGGACCCCCAAGTATAATGATTGGAGGCCCAGGAACGTAAAAAACAGTGTTACTTACCTTTCCGGGCAGGCGTCAGACCTACTTGCGTGATGTCCCTGAAGTCACATGACCGGGACCTGCGTCCATATGTGTCACAATGCAGGGCCCTCAGTCACATGACGTCCTGGAGAGGAGCGCATCAGAGAGGAGCGCAAGGACAGGTAAGTAACAGTGTTTTTTTTATGTTTTTATCCCCCCTGGGTCTCCAATTATTACTCTCTGGGGTCTGAAAAGACCCCAGAGTATAATAATTGTTCATGGGTGTCCACAATGGAGCATAATACTGTGCGCAGGGGCCACTATGAGGCACAATACTGTGTGCAGGGGCCACTATGGGGCATAATACTATGTGCAGGGCCACTATGGGGCATAATACTATGTGCAGGGCCACTATGGGGAATAATACTGTGTACAGGGGCCACAATGGGATATAATACTGTGTGCAGGGGCCACTATGGGATATAATACTGTGTGCAGGGGCCACTATGGGGTATAGTACTGTGTGCAGGGACCGCTACGGGGCGTAATACTGTGTGTAGGGGCCACTACGGGGCATAATAGTGCATGCAGAAATGCGGAGGGGGGGGGGGGGGTCAGTTGGTTGAGGTCTTTGGCGTCGGTCATGTGTGTCAGTGTGAGGGAGGGAGCGGGGGGGGGGGGGGGGGGGTGGTTTGTCAAAAGTTTGCCATGGGACCCGCCATTCCTAGTTACGCCACTGGTATGGGGGAAAAGTTGAGGGGAACATGTTGGATTTCTGCAATTGTAGCACATCTTTTCCACCAAACAAGCTATGTCATAGCACAGGTCTGAACCAAAATTAGAACATTCCCTCACATCAGCAAGGCCATACACATTACAAACACCTGAAACACCATAGAAAAATGGCCAGAAAAATAAACGCAGGGTACAGGCAAAACGCGTAGAGGCGTTTATCCGGGGCCCTACATTGAGACCATTATCTTGCTTTTCTACACACCATGGCTACAGGTATATTATCTGCTCTCTGTTTGTGGTTTGATGCATTTTCTTTGTAGTAGGCTACTATTGTGGTATGTATTTATGGCTCATTTGTCTAGCACACATTTTGTGGTGATATCTTCTTAGTTCAGACTTGCCTATAATATTATGGTCACATTTTATGGTATATATTTCTGTGTCTGTGTAGCAGACATTGAGTGATAATACTTTGCTAGTTTAGATTTACCTTTAGTGCTACTATTATATTACATGGCTGGTACTTTTATACTACTTTATACCAATGTCCCCTTATAGTATAACTTCCTACTACAATATTGATTGTCCTGCCATGATATATGGTGTGTAGTTCTATTTTCTAGTGTATGCTGGGTTACAATATCTATCGATCTATTACTCAAACTTATTACCTGCATACATACTATTTTGTTTAGTTGCCCCTTTTGTGTTGTGTGTGTTTATTTGGCTATTTCCATCTGCCCTGCTGAACGAATTTTTTATTACTTATCAATAAAATTTATATATTTTTATAAATATTATATGCTGATTGCGTTTATTTTTCTGGCCATTTTTCTATGGTGTTTCATAGCACAGGTCTGAACACATCCCTAAGCATCACTTTCTGGTACTCTTAGCATACATTATTACTCTACCTACCGTATACAGTGATTTTTTGCAGTAAATTCACATCTCGGCTGATTTTATGTCTCAAAATAGGGACAGAAACAAAGAACGCCAAATCCATCATGACAGACACTGACTGCACCCTGTATCATTTTGCAGATTCCGCCTGAGGAAAGCAATTGAAGTGAATGGGAGGCGAAAAATGCGTTGCGCATTTTTGCAAAAAAAAAAAAAGCATTGCGGTTTTTTTTAATGGTCCATTCACTTTAGGGGAGGGAAAAACTGCCTGGCGTTTTCTGAAGTGGTTTTTAACAAAAAAAAAATGTGATGCAATTTTTTGCCGTGGTCTTTGATGCAATTTTGGCATCACTAGCAACAGCGTGCTGGAATAAAAACACAACAAAAACAATCCTAATTCCTGAAGCCGATTGTTACAGCCTACAAAAAAATTACGTTTGAACCTTCTCCTATATTCTCCCGCCATGTTTGTGTGACTTTCCCACAAGCGCTATGATTTCCTCTCATACTCCAAAGACCATACTGATAATGCTAGGTTCACGCTAGTCGTCTGTCCGTTGTTCTGGTCCATCAGAGGAGCATATCAGACCCAATGATTATAATGGAGTCCGGCAATTTGTGACAAAGTCTTCTACGGCGACCCGGCGCAACAGTGAACGTAACCTGAGGAATTTAGTTAGTGAGCCCTATACGGGACATTGTCCATTATCATGTACTTATTTAGTTTTCCCTCAAATGAATTGTAAATTACTAAATTATGTTTTGAATTCTTAAAAGAAAGGGAAAATTTCTTTAAACAGTGTCCATATTCCCATGTTTGTGGGGTTGTAATGTGTAAAAAAGAAAACCCGCTATTATTTACCTCACGACTCTGCATCACACTACGTGTTCTGTAATGTTTATATACTTTCGTGACAATGAGTGTTATATACGCCCTGAAACACACACATGCGGGTTTGTCTCTTTATACAGTTGTACACGTAAGTTATTGTACTACAGATTTATTCATGAAGTAGAATCTGACGAGTTCTGCCGACATTGTAGTAAAACGTCCGCAGGACACTATGCCCGCGCTATCTGTCGAAAGAGATCAAGCGCCATTTTAGCTTTTTCCTAAAGCAAACAAGGCAATGAGGGCGGGAAAGTGATGAACCCGCCCCCACCTAGAAGCCATTCATCCTATTGGTTAATCGCCCTATCGAGCCCGGCAGACTCCTGCCTACTGGACATTTCCGAACACGATTGGTGAACATACCTATCAGTCAGCGGTACAACTGTGTTATGATTGGCTATCGTTCTCCCGCTGACGCGTTGTGATCACGCCCACTCATTTGCGGGCCGTGTGCAAAAGCAAGCTGAGGGGCCTTGGGAGGGAAACAGCCGTTAAGTGAAAGAGGCGGGATCTCACGAGGAACCTGGGGAAGAAGACAGCACCTGATTGGTGAAGACGCGGTTTCAAACCAGGAAGGCGCGCCGTGATTGGCTGTACTGTGTCCTCTCGGTCGGGCCTGACGGGCAGGGGGGGTTATTGTGTGTGTGTGAGGCTGAGAGTACGCGGTACCGGCACCAGTGAGGAGCGTAGATACGGGGACAACGCTATCCGGATTTTCTAACGGCGACGCTTGAAGTTCCGCAACATGGTAATTATTGTGGATTACCTCAGGAGGGAATGCTGGGAGTGTTGCGGCGCCGCCGACACTAGGGAAGGCTTCGATTAGCACGTAAAATGTCCCGGTAGAGGGAAAAAGGCGGGAAGAGCGATAAACTCGAACATAGCGGTGTTAGTGTGCGCCGTGCAGGGCTGCACCTGGGTCTGTGGTAGCCGGCACTGCCTCCTGCACCGAGCGGGCAATGGTGTGTGCACTGGCCGCAGCACAGGCTCACCTCAGGGCAATGTCAGCCGTATTGTTCTGTGGACTAGCACCGGAGACTAGACCCGAGCGTCTCCTGGAAAGTAGTGACCGCCGCAGCGACATTTACCACGTCCTTACCCAAATTCACACCAGCTGCCCGCCGTCACCTACCAGAAGCGGCTTCTGTTTTGACTGTGCGACGTTAGCCTATAATGTGGCGCCGAGACCTGTATCCCTCATATCACAGTGACAGCTCTGACTATAGCCTGTCCATTACATGTCATCTGTGACAGCACCCACACAAACTGGAGCCCATTGTATTGCATCTGGTGTCACTACAAACTTACACATTAGAATTATGTTCCTTCCAACTTTAGGGTCACATGTTGCAGAATTACATGCATTTACTCTCTATTAATATCTGAATATTTTCAGTATACTTACCCTTATAAACCGGGGAAAAATGAATATAAGGCTTCACACTTATTTGACATAGATCCATTTTATGGGTTGTCATTTGTTTACTTATGTAAAAAAAAATAAACACATTTCTCTAATTTTTGGCAGTATGATAAAATAGTTAAAAAAAAAGTGACTGATTTTTATTTGTTTTTCTTTTTGCATCAGTTTACAAGATTTGGATGTAAACAAAACAAAAGTGGTCCAACATAGATTATATCCTTGGCTATTTGCCTACAATTCACATGTAAACTAATGCAGAAAATATACCTGTGTATAGATCGATACATGCACGTGATAGAAAGGTGCGCCGTATCCACAGGTACACACACACACAAGTCTGTACTGCCAGAAATAAGGACAGACCTTAAGATAAGGCAAAAAAATCTGCATCATTTTTAATTGCCTTTAACGCTCACGGATTGTAGTGCGGATTTTCTGCGTCAAATCTCTTGACCCTGTGCATGTACCCTCACCCTAGGAAACTTGTGGTCATGCTCCATAAGTCTGCAGTTATGCACATAAATATATTTTATTATGGTGAATGTGACTACTTTTTGACCCACCAATTGCTGTGACCTGACAGGCAACAGCAAACCTACCCAACCCTGCAGGCCTTCTCCATATTCCCCATCAATATGTAGCTTTATTAGACCACGGCACTCATTACATTATTAAGGATTATGTTTAACCAAGGCTGCTTAGCACCACTGCCCCCCTTTCAGGGGTTGTCTTGTCATACTCCCCGCTACCAGCTGACTGCAGGGCCTTCTGTCATCAGCTGATATTGACAGCCCACAGGCAACAGCTCAATTCCTATTACATGGGGGAAAGTAAAAAAAAAAATAAAAAAAAACCCAGCCCAGGCTGTTTAGCTGCAGGTCAAAAGGGAATTCTGCAGCACTAGTTTTGGTTCCCTATTTTTGAAAAACAGTGTATTGTGTGGGCATGGATATTTTTAATCCAAACAGACCTGAAAAAATGGCTTCTATACAAAACACATTTATTTTATTTTTTAAACAAGCCAATAAACTAGTGACTCTGAAACCGATCTGACCCCTGACTATTTGTAAGTGTCTCAAAATGTGTAAATGTAAAGAACAATAATATTATACTTACTCCACCACTGCCAGTTGTATGAATGGCTGATCTCTGTCCACAGCAGGGACATGGCGTTCACTGGAGACTCTAGTCTTCATGGGGAAAAGGAAAACCTAAAGTGCCTGGAAATAGGAAGACAGGATTGACCGTAGTGACCGTGTACAATGATTTTCACAACAACATGACAGTATGGTAAAGGTTTTTATGAAGTTACTTCTATAGGTTTGGCCTTTACCATGCCATACTATGTATAAAGTCAGCACAGTATACGCACTGTAATATTTGGGTGGGGACTGTTTACATATAACACATACTGTATATCAGTGGCGTAACTAGGAATGGCGGGGCCCCGAAAAACCGCCCCCCCCCCCTTCTGACTGACACTAAAGACCTCGACCGACCTCCGTCGCATTCCTGCGCGCTCCATTATGCCCCATAGTGGCCCCTAAACACACCATTATGCCCCATAATGAACACCCATGAACAATTATTATACTCTGGGGTCTTTTCAGACTCCAGAGTATAGTAATTGGAGACCCTGAAAGTAACTGCTTTTTAATGCGTATAGGTTTCTGTTTGGGGGAACCCAAACAGAATCCACGAACAGAAACCTGAACGCAGATGTGAACCGGGCCTAAACATCACATTATAAAATACAATTCTAGTATGTATAATGGTAGTCATTTATAGAAACAAATACAAATAGATAGACAGACATTGATATGCTGTATATACTTACACATATACACATCTACTCACACACCTATCTACACACATACAGGACTAACAGTATGTAAGACACATAATGTAAACACATACACATTATACATATTTTATCCAAAAATAAACTTACATGTGGCTGTGCAGCTCTGTCTAGCAGTGAAGAGAGCAGATATATCGCACAGGATGTCTCCCCTCACACTCCAATACTGAGGAGGGGGAGGGGCGGAACAGGAATCTGCTGTGTGCGGAAGCTTTTACAAGAAGCATCTGCAGCCCTGCATCTACTGCCGATCTTCTACTTATGGTAGGGAAGGTATGGGGCCCTTGAGGGTGTGGGGATATTAAGGAAAAAAAAAACCACAGGGGTAGCGGCTGTCGCCGGGCCCCTAATGTCCCAGGCCCTATGGTAGCTGCTACCACGGTAGTTACACCACTGCTGTGCATGACAACTAGCCACATACTCCTGTACTGACGTGGGATGTGAATAGTTACTCCCCCAGTATAGAATGGGCCTGGAGGTCACTGAATACATTCTTAGATAAAATATAAAGTGTACAGAAAACAAAACCTATTCAGGAGCCTTTCCTTCGGACCCCGATCATCAGCCGTGACGGTATTTACAGACACAGCCTGTCATAGTCTGTCCCCAAGATGACAATTGGTATTTTTTTTAATCTGACCACATTCACTAGGCAATACCCTTTGGTAGCTATATGCCATAATTTACTGTAGTGGAGCCCCAACTTTACCAGTGCTGCAGTAACGTCACCAGTATATAAAACATCAGCATTATAAGCCAATATCACAGATCAATAGCAAAAATAATCAAATGCCTCAATAAAGAGAACATCATTTCTCCCGACAGGTTGGTTTTAGTAAATACTTGAATTTTACGTAAAATAATTCTGGAGCCTCTTCTCTTATGTCTGCATTATGCTGTTTCTCCATCATTTCCCCCTAGACACGTATGAATAAACTGCCAACTAGGTGTTACCATTCCACTGTCAAATGGGTGTGTCCCTACTGAGTGAGCCGTGTATAGAGAGCCACCCCAAATTGATAACACCCAGCTATAAATGTATTCGTAAGTGTCTTGTAGAAATAGGCCAACATTCACACTACCATTGTGTAAGTCTGTTGCTCTTATTCATTATAGGATGGAGACAACAGACTTCTACAGTACAGACTGAGCCCCCTCAGTGTGTCCAATCACACTGACTCTAATGTAGACGTGAGAAGTTTTCTTCCATCAGGTTTGTTTTGTAACAGAAGTTAACATGATAGAAGAAAGCTGCTGTCCTAATTATTACATGGGGTGAATATAGAAGGAGGGGACTCAGTCTGTATTTATAGGATGAGAGCAACATACACCAATAACAGTAAACCTACACGAAGAGGAATGGAACAGCACAGAGTTATAAAAAAAAAAAAAGCCACAATTGTTATAGTATAGATCATACAAATATTTATTAATACGGGAATGTCAGGAATGTGGCAGATTCGACAAGGCCCACATGCATTACATGAAGATTTTGCTCTATGCATTGCAGAACATTCACAAATTGTGGATTTAAAGGGGCTTTCCTGGAAAATGATATTGATGAGCTATCCTTAGGCTAGGACATCAATTTCAGATCAGCACCATCTGACACTTGGGACTCCTGATCACCTGTCATCACCAGCCACTAGTCAGAGAAGGCAGAGGACTGTTGTGTGTAGCTGCTGTACCAAGTTCTTGCAGCAAGCGCCAATTAATTTGTATTGTAGCGGAGCTGCAGTAGCTCAGTACAGCCACTAGATGCAGAGCTGAGCTATCTACTTCCTGGAATGTTCTATGGCGGGAACGGCTGATCAGCAAGGGTCCCGAGTGTCAGCCCTCCACTGATTTGATATCCATGGCCTATCCTTGGAATAGGTCATCAATATCATTTGCATGGAAAACCCCTTTAAAATCCACAACAATTAGATTTTTCTCTGCAGAGGGCCTTGTTTATTTTGCTGTTACTATAATGCACTACATATATTCTGTAGCATATCCACTATGTAACAAGCCTTTCACATGTGAATTCAGCTCTATACCATCCCTTTTATGGATCTACTGCATGTGCGATTCCAGTCTTAATATGTATAACAGTGGTATGGATAAGTAACAAGAATAAAGTGATAGTTCAAGGGGTTTGCCCACAATATCAGCTTTGTTGAGGGGGGGGGGGTGTTAATTGTATGGTTACATGCACTATTTTGGTATAGGTCACGTTTTTCAGGCATTTTATAAGTTTATATGCCAATCTAAATGCTTGCACTAAATAAAAACACTAAATATGGCAGTCTCTGTACAAAGAGCTGCAGCTCCATACACTGTGTAGTGGCCGTTAATGGTAATGCAGTGTTTAGTCACTGAAAGGGCTTTTCTCAATGGAGTTCCTCTAGGTGAATGGGAGCCCTCAACTTTGTCCAAGCGCTGGAGTTATGGTGCCCATGCGAGGTCACTGCTCCATGTAGGACACACAGCTCAGTCCTGGAGCTAAAACCATTTTACTGGATGAGAATGAGCTGCGGTATAACTTACCCCCTCTAAACACAGTCTGTGGCTACATCTGGAGCGCACGGGCCCTTTAAATCAGCCAGCTAGTGTAAGTACTACCAAGCACAGCCACATGTGGCCCAGTCATCTCCCTCATCAACAACCATTACATTTGGTGATGGAAATTCCCATCATATTGATATGTTAAAAAAAAAAAGTGAGATTGTAAAATGGCAAACAAGAAAGAAAAACTAAATTCTTTAGCTTTCCTGCAAATAGAAAATAACAGGGAAATATGAGATCATATCAATATCTGACCCTCATCCTTACACTGCCCATGACCTCACGACTGAAAAGGTGCAATAAAGGGAGCTGGACAAAACATCGGCACCAGGATTCAAAGGGACTATTATTTACACCCATTCTGATTTTCCAAGGTCATATCTGCATGTCTTTAGTCTCAAGGGAAAGCAAACAGTACTAATGTGATAAACACACGGCATATAGCACAGACCTGGCAATAGCTGCACTGACTGATTTTAGCTCTGACACACAAAATATGATGGTGTAAGTCATCAAAATATCCTGCAGAGGTCTAAGGATGGATCACAAGTTTATAATTTCTGAGTGAAGTGCTAGTTATGGAGATCATTTAATAAAACCTAACAAGAAATCTGTTATTGCAAATTGGAACTTCACTAAGGTTGGGGGTTTTATTTAGCAGCAAGTATGTGGTAACCACATGAGGTCAAAACTACTGACCCGCTGTATCCAATGACTACATGATTTCGGGTAATGATGCGGTCAATGGCCATTACAATTGGACTCAGTTTCAGCTGCTGAAATAACCTCTCCCCCCTCTTTGTACCTAGGAGGACTTGTTTCCCATAACAAAGATCATCTATGATGCTAGGAGCTCCACTGTCCTGAACTGAAACCACTATTATACAGTATAGAACAGCAGCCGCAGGTAGACGGGAACTCCTAGCATTATAGATGGGGGAAAGAATTGGAAGTGACCAAAGCACAGCTAGCAAGGTGAGGGAAACTGCAGCATGGCTTTATGGATATGACATGGTCACCCCCAGCCTACTTCACTGCGCAGCTGCCAGACTTTAATATGTGTGTCTATCAAATGAAAAAAGATCACAGTAATACACGTCACTTCCTCACTGAAACCTTAACTGTAAGGAAACTGCACTACTGGATTCATAACTTTAATTTTCTTTTCATACAGGCTGGTGGTAAGGCTGGGAAGGACAGTGGGAAGGCTAAGGCGAAGGCTGTATCTCGTTCTCAGAGGGCAGGTCTACAGGTAAGATCTTTTTGCTGAATAAGACAGATTTGGGCTAACAATTTTCTTAGTCCCAAGAACAAATGTTTATTACATGGCACATTGGAAACATACAAGTGGCTGTGTTTGATCTATTCACTCCCTTCTGGTCCTTAGCTGTGTCATGTGACTAACACCTGTGTGGACAGGACGTCGGATTCTTGATTTATCCCTATTGGATTCACGTCTAGGCCTTCATAGGAATATATAAAGAAATAGACTTTCTGTGCACACATAATACTGTCAGATGGAGGGTCTTGTTGCTGTAGAACAGAAGAGAGTGGATTAAGTTACAAATACAGCCAATCAGAAGATTAAATTGACTACAAATTTACATTAGGCCAAGCCAGAAATTCTTTAATGGCATCTAAGGCTTAGGTTCACATCTGTGCCAGTCTCTGTAGGAGACTCTGCTGTAGATTCCACCGAAAATTGGCAGAAAGAAAAATCCTGCACGGAGGAATTTCTCTCCGCTGGTTTCAGTATAAAAATGGCAGACTATTATAGTATATGAGGTCCCTGGGTAACTGCTATTTTCGGGACGGAGAGTCTGGAACAAGTGTAAGCTTAGCCTAACAGATACCTGGTGCTCTCTTCTTAAGTCTGGTTTCACAGTGAGTCTTGGTCCATCTGCGAGCTGGCGGGAGACTCTCCTAGTATTGTAGCTCATCTATGATGCTAGGAGCCTCCACTACCCACTGGCCATATTGTAACCCCTCCACTAACTCGATATCGATGGACTATCCTCACTTTAGTAGTCTTTATCCTGTGTTTTGTGTTTACTCCAGAAACGAATTGGTTGTAAAGAAACCGATAAAAGTATAAATAGAAAATGTTTTTATCAAAAAGGTTCTTAGTCTGTGGCCAGTGCAAAACCAAATATTTATAGTAAATAACTATATAGAAATATACTTAGTATCACATAGTGGCTGATCACAAAGCAGCTTGATTTGGGGAAAGTGGACATTCGGATGCTTTCTTGTGCAGATTAGGACAATCTGGTGCCAGTGCTGTCCATGGTCTATAACAGATTATTATGTGTTTTATAGTTTCCAGTGGGCCGTATCCACAGACACTTGAAGACACGCACTACAAGCCACGGAAGAGTTGGTGCTACTGCAGCAGTGTACAGTGCTGCCATTCTGGAATACCTTACTGCTGAAGTAGGTTTACCTCATGTACAGTACTCCAATATACAAGTTTAATGTCCTGCTCATGAAGTAAATTTGACTTGTCAGGATCTAAGTAGCATCTTAAAATTTTATAAAACAGGTGTTGGAGTTAGCAGGTAACGCCTCTAAAGATCTGAAGGTGAAGCGTATCACTCCTCGTCACTTGCAGCTAGCCATTCGTGGTGATGAAGAGTTGGACTCCCTCATCAAGGCCACCATTGCAGGAGGAGGTACATCTTACTGTGTCTTATTTGTTTGCAGCCTTATTCTAGCATCCAATATTTTAGACATTAGTCAGGATCTAAACCAGGTCTTCTAAAACATTTTTGACTCAGGCCTCGCCGGTCAGTGTTGCGATGCCGGGGCCTCACCAGCAAAGAAATATTACCATGGAGTACTAAACAAAAGCCATTGTGCGCTAACAAAATACTCTGACAGCCAAAGTACAGCACACATGCCTATATAGCAGCACCAATAACCAGCTCCCGAAGACCCAAACACCACACAACTCTGAATGTGGCAAATACCACACAATATCGAAGGAGAAGTGCCACATCACTGGTACCAGAGCGCCCCACAACCACTTCCTTCTTTCCTAATGTCAGGTACAGTCCCCACCCCCTTTCCACCATTGGGAGCAGCACCGTCTCCTAATAATACCTTACACACATGGAGAAAATCCAAGAGAAGAGAAGAGCTACCTATCTCCAGTACCAATCTCCGATGCCTCTGCCTCCAACCCTTCAGCGTAGCTGTTTCTAGGGGAAGGACCTCTGCTAATGATGTCACACGTCCTTAAGTCTTCTTTGGAAAGTGCACTGAAAATGTAAGGCTGGCAATAGCAGTGCAGTTTCCATGATTAGAAAGACTTAAGGACGTGCAATATCATTGCCAAGAGACATTAGCGAGGACCTGACCCTCACCAACCAGCGCCTCAGTTTGAGAAGCATTTATCTAAACCAGTCACCGACCAACCAGATTCCCAGACTGGATAACCCTTTAAAATGCAACTCCTAACCTGCATAGAGAAGCCAGACAGTATTGCCAGGGGAAGCCGACAAGACATTTGCCCCTGAAGCTGCTGCTTAGGACTCTTCCCCTATATAAGACCATCTCTTTAACACACACACCCCTAATATTAGTTTTTACCCAAAAATAAAGTAATATAAAGGAGGCCAAACCCCTATTGTAGCCTTGCTCTAGTATTGTATCTATGCCATGTACTGTACTGACTCTCTCCCTTATTTTTGCAGGAGTTATTCCTCATATCCACAAATCTCTCATTGGAAAGAAGGGACAGCAGAAGACTGCATAAAGTACACGAGCTGCTGCCCTCTACCATTGTACTGTAACTGGGACAGAAAAAAAATGGGGATATGTGGAATTTGTTTTGTTTATTTTCGTTGAAAATTTTACTTTTTCTAAAAGAAATAGATAAATGGAAGGTAATAGAGTGTAGACTTAAAGGAAAACCTTTGTATGTTCTTTAGGTTTAAAGTTTCACAAAAAAAAAAAAAAAAGTTCCTGAAGTCTTGTAAATGAAATCTGTGTGTCGATTGGCTAGGTTTCTCCCGTGTGTTTTATACAAAAATGGAACAGATAAACCATTTTTTACATAAGCTTGACTCTGTGTGATAAATCTTATCTGGGCCATGGGTCCTTTTCGTCGAATAAAGTTTTTAAGCCACAGTTTCTTCACAATCTGCTTATTCCAGTGGCCTTATTGAATGATAAAGATGTCAATGAATTTGTGTCAATGGCAACCAGTGCCGAGTAAGGGTACAGAGATATATAGCCAAAGCCCTGACCCCCCCCCCCCCCCCCAATGGCTGGCCTCAGTGGGCAGGTGCAGCTTTGCTCATGTGTATAATGTGTATCTATACCCTTATGATCTTTTCCTCTACATAGTTCTGATGCATTTGATTAGTTAAGAAATCAATTAAAGGCAAATTTCCAGGACTTGCTATATTAACAACAGCTCATCAATATACATGACTGTCCAACTCCTGCCGTTCAGCTGTTTGAAGAGGCCACAGTGTCATAGGGATGCAAGCCATTGTCCTGTGCCGATGAGGTCAGTCATATGGTACACCAGCTGCTCAGACACATTCAAGTGAATGCAGCCCTTACACTATGTACAGCGCAATGTTAGGGCCTCCTTCACTAGATGATCGGGGCAGGGAGGGTTTAGTGGTTTCCCTTTTTGCACTGTAGGCTAGGATTGTCATTTGACCCCTCCTGGCACTGTAGCAGGCTATGTAGTTGGCACAATTATGAATTCGGCAATATTTGGTGACTAGAGTCAATTAGCTCAGGGCTACAGTTTCAATGTTTTTGCGACTTATTGCAGTCTACAGGCAAATGTTTACATGGAAAGTTATGGGCTAAAATATCTTTCATGCACAGCAGTGATAACCAGAGCCATCTCGCTAGAAACCATCTAACCCCAGTCGGTGACAGTATTGAGACTCTACATCTGACAAGTTACATTTCAAGCACTGCTGAATATGGCAATTACAGTGTCCAAACTTTATGAAAGCAGGAACCCCATTTAAATGAGGGAATAAGTTAGCTATATTCAGACTCATATACTTTTCAGCTGTGTACTGTTCTGCTGCTTGCTTCTTCCATCCACACACATACTCAGCCCTGCAACATCCACATACCCTCCCACACCGCACTGCTACATCTACACTTCCCACACACTCAGTCCTACTACCTGGACGTTCCTCCCTCTAAACTTGCACCTGCTACCTCCATGCCACCTGGCACAGCTAGGTACACAGCTATAGTACAAGCTCGGCCCCTCCATGTTACCGGTCACATGACTGACATCAAAGATCATTTTGCAGTACTCGGTAATTACTGGCAGTCCGGCAGTGTGGGTCAGAAATTCCCTCTATGTTATACACAATATTTTACTCCAAAACCATTCTCAAAAATAACTTTATAAAACAATATTTCAGTACATACTGACAGCGGTACCTGGAGAGGGACAATGCTGCTGCCATCCTGACAGTAATAATCAGGCGTTCCTGTATGGAGGCGGCACATACTGTAAACCCAGAAGTGCAAATATCTCTTCCTCAGAGGTTGCGGGGATGGAACAATTCTACAAGAAAAAAAAAACCTGTGTGTGAACAGACCCCTCTGGTACACGATTAGGCTAAGGTCACATCATCCTACAGTGCGGGTTTTAACTGTGTGACTGGGCAAGTTTTGGGGTTGAAAACTGAGCTGAACCCACAGAAAGAATTTAGCAGCAGCGTGTGGAGGGGATGGGGTTAGATCCCATTCACTACACTGGTACTGTAAGATCAGTCAGCTGCCTACAGCTAACCCACGGCGACCATACCACCCCAGACTTACAGCAAATAGTCGTCATATAATGAAAGCTTATACAGTTACATGACCTATCTATCTATCTATCTATCTATCTATCTATCTATCTATCTTCTGGTAACGTCTTACCTTCTCTGTATTATAAAGTCCATGACTGTTTAACGTCAGTTTTTTCTCATTCCAAGAAAAGCGACGTAGTTCCCTCTCAAAGAGCTGCAAGAAAGGTCAAGTAGAAATTCACACTCTTGGACACGGGGTCAGATTAGATTAAATGTTTATATATCTGATAAAACAGTACGTGGCATATCGTACCTGCTCACTTTACAATACTAAAGAGGGCAGAGAAGATTTGTAAAATATCTGAGCAGTGACTGGGGATGAGCGGCTACCCCAGGCCTTGTCCACGAGACGCCGGTGTCCTGCCAGCTCATTAATAAGATCTTATGGGATACTGAACCACCTACAGGGCCTTATGGATCAGGGATGAGTCCAATAAGTCTTATGGCGGCTTCTCCCAGGACCTCTGCAGTTGATCAGGGATTGCAGACACATGAAGTCCTGCGCATGCGCACTGAGGCCAAGGTTTAGTCTCCCAGCTTCACTGGAGAACTGTACAGGTGCTGGGAGACTATCCATTTTATTTTTAATACAGACACAAATAGATTGTCAGGTCTCTGGGACACTGAACCCCCAGTCCATAAGGACCTGTAGCTGGTTTCATGTCCCAAATCACCCTGACAAGTTCCTTTTAAAGATTTGGCTTGGTCATAAGGAATGGAGCGCTGCTGCCTCATTCACTTCTATGGCCAAGTACAGTGTCCTGCCAAGTCCAGAAATCCCACAAAAATGAATGGAGCAACAGTGCTCCCGGACAAAGATTGTTACTCCCAGTGGGGATCCCACAATCTGGAACTTATCCTATGGATTGTTTGATACGGATACGTTTTCTTTATGGGCAGTGAATAGGGTTAAAGTGTCTACATTCTGTGAAACCCGCCCTATAATCTCTCCGACACCGAATTCTCCAGCCATTCCTCTTACAATGGCAGATTCCAATTTCACCTACAAATAGAGCGGAGCATCACTCACCTTTGATCCTGTCCAACCCAGAAGGGCAAAGGGATATTCATCATATGAAGAGACGACTAAATCCACCCTGACAGCTCTCCATGTCCGGGCAGCAGGGGAGATAAGGTCAACGTGTGCCGCACCAGAAACTCCAGAGTCAGAGGGAAGGTTTGGAAGAGCGAATATGGCATAACAGGTTTCATGACCATCCATGTGTGTGCTGCGCCTGTGAGCGGGCGTATGAGAGCGCACCTTTGTGTGGTGGTACAACAGTAAGCCCTGCAATGACAATGACATACAGTAAGTTAAGCCTTACAGCCAAGCCTGCGACGATATCAAACATCTCCCATATATTCACTGACATTCCCCCACCCACTTATATAATGGGTACCTCAACAAAATAGATTACAGACATTACCCCCCTGAAAGCTAAAGATCTGGACTGGATCATGTCCACCCATTGAATTCAATAAGGAGCGGTGTCATGCTTCAAATGTGCCTGCTCGGGTTTCTATCACCACCTCAGCACAGGCGGCAGCAGTGAGGTCTTGTTAATAGTACCGCTAAAGTGACAGGCGGCAGTACGGTCTATAAGACGTCACTGAAGCAGCTTCTCTGTACACAAAAGGAGGTGGTGATGGAAACCCCAGCGCAGAGGAGTGCAGAGGGTATTGGTGCTTTTTAAAAAAAAAAAAAAAAAATTTGCAACCTCCCCATTGCTGGTCAGAGTAAAGTTTTGAACTAATGGGACCAGTGGTGCAGTACACAACCACTATCCAGTGTATGGTGCTGTGCTGTTCCTGTGCGTGTACCAAAGAACCAGCAGCCCATTCAAAAAGCAGGATGTTTGGTGGGGTATCAAACGCACATTGAAGGGCAATCGGACATAAGTGTTAGCATCATGGAAAACCCCTTTAACCCTTTCCCGCCGATGGCATTTTTTGATTTTCGTTTTTGACTCCCCTCATTTTAAACCCCATAACTTTTTTATTTCTCCACTCTCAGAGCCATTTGAGGTCTTAATCTTTGCGGGACAAATTGTTCTTCATGATGCCACCATTTATTATTCTGTATAATGTACTGGGAAGCAGGGAAAAATTCAGAATGGGGCGAATTTGAAGAAAAAGTGTATTTCTGCGACATTCTTACGGGCTTCGGGTTTACGGCATTCACTGTGCAGCCAAAATGACATGTCCCCTGTATTCTGTGTTTCGTTACGATTCCAGGGATACCAAATTTATATGGTTTTATTTACATTTTAACCCCTTAAAAAAAAATCCAAAACTGTTAAAATTTTTTTTTTTTAAAAAAAAGTTGCTATATTCTGGCAGCCATAACTTTTTTATACGTCCGTGTACGGGGATGTATAGGGCGTCTTTTTTTGCGGGGCCGGGTGTACTTTTTAGTTCTACCATTTTCAGGAAATGCTTTTGCTTTGATCACTTTTTATTCTAATTTTTATCAGAATCAAAACAGTGAAAAAACGGCAGTTTGGCACTTTTGACTATTTTTCCCGCTACGGCGTTTACCATACAGGAAAAATATTTTTATAGATTTGTAGAGCGGGCGATTTCAGACACAGAGATACCTAACATGTATGTGTTTCACAGTATTTAACTACTTTTATATGTGTTCTAGGGAAAGGGGGGTGATTTAAATTTTTAATACTTTTTACATTTTTTTATTTATTTTTTACTTTTTTTATTTTATTTTTTTTTTTGCATTTATTAGACCCACTAGGGGTCTTCAACCACAGGAGGTCTGATCACTAATGCAATGTATTACAATGCTAATGCATTGCAAAAAATCATCATTTCTTTTGCAGGCTGCATAGACCAGCCTGCAAAAGAAAGACTGCAGATCGGCCTATACAAGGCTCCCGGCTGTCATGGAAATGTGATGTCGGCCCTGGAGCTGCAAAATGTCAGTAGACACCCGGCGGCTATGGCGGTCGCCATAGTTACACACCCGGCATGTGCCGTACTATTACGGCGGATGTCGGGAAAGGGTTAAAGAATATGGCCGTCAGAGAGAGGAATACTATTAGGACCAGTCCAAACCAGAAGCGTTTTTTAAATGTTTTTTTCTGTTTCTTCACTCCTTTTCTACGTCTTTTGTATATTTTATGGATAACATGGATTAAAAGTTATATTTTGTATACGATCTCGGAGTGATGCCGATCAATCTCTATTTTTTGCTACTTCATTAATTGCTCCTTGGTCCGGGAACCTGGTCGTACACCTCGAAGATCCATCTCTACAAGCCATGGTGAGCTCCTATATGTTTTTTTCATTTCCAGAGCAGAAGCGCTCGCTCTTTGGGGGACTTGAGCTGTCCCATTGTCTGTTAGGGTCTCAAGAGCCAAATCTGCATCTGCAGCTCTCAGACCTGTTACATAACATAATCCTCTTTAACAATGACTAGTGAGGGATTTTTCAGGCTACTGACATTAGGATCGATCATCAATATCAGACAGTGAGGGTTTGACACCCAGTAATACAGGAAGCACTACACAGTGGACAGAGCCAGAAGCAGGTGTCCATTGAGTAGGGCAGTTAGCAGTCATCTTACTAGGAGATAAGCTGCAGTAGTCAGGAGCGGCCACTACACAGTAGACCTCACAGTCTGCTTCTGGCTCCATCCACTGTATAGTTTTGCTCTCTACTTGCTGATCATGGGAGTGCCAAGTATCAGGACCACTCCAATCTAGTATTGATGACCAATCTTAAAAATGGGTCATCAATATCAGAAGCTGGAAAAGCCCTTTAAAGACCAAATATTAGGCTAGTGATGAGATAAACATGAACACCCTACACAATCCAAGAGTATTTCGGGTTTACCTACTTTACTATCCATCCAGTCAACAGCTTTTTTCAGCACCCCCCGTATTGCTTCTTCATCAGGGTGTGTTATGAGGAAGTCCACGTCGTGCCCCTGCTGCTTCCCCCTGTTGGAAACACAAAGCAAGCACATTGAATAATCTGAGCACAGAAAAGTAAGGTTGTATGGCTGCAGGCACTGACTAATAAACAGGTACTGTGCCAGGAGTGACAGGACAAGGTATTGTATAATGCACATCCCACCCAAAAAGCAAGTGCTAAAACAGGGCCTCCAGCATTTTGCTCCAGTCCGGTCCTGCTGCTCTAATGTTTTCTTGCAGTGGAAGTCTGCGCCAGCGGTGACATCCCAGGAACCTTTCCTTAGGCCACTGATTGCAGTGGGGACGTCCGCCGAAAGAAAACGATGGAGAAGCAGGGCAGGTGAGTATTTGTTTTTTTTGTCACCTCCTCTGGCCTAACTTTTTTTTAATCCTGGACAAGCCCTTTAATCTTTTCATCATCATATTGCTCCGATAATACAAATCTACTCTCTCTCCCCCTCAGGAGTTGTCAAGTCTTAAAACGTGGCCTTGCACTATATGATAAACAGCTCAGGTGCACAAGGCTAATATAGCACCCACCAGACACCTACAATCCATGAGGGGGTGGATGCCTGCGCTTCTAATGCACACAGATAAAACTAATACAAGGCGCTGTAACAGAATGTGAGATGCACAGCACAAAAGAGCAGCCTATTGGTCACCACCACGCTATTAGATCACACTGCCAGAATAACAGGGCCTGTATGCATCTTACATAGAGCCATATTTTATTTGGTATTGGGGCAAGTTTTTTTTTTGTTATGTTTCAAGTCTTTGCCTGGCTTGAGTTTACACATAGTAGTCAATCTGTACAAGCAAGACTGCAGTGTAAAGCAAGAGGACTATAAAAGGACTATTACACACTGCATTTCACCATGGTGGGACTATTAAAGGATTATCTTATGTTATAAGGGAGAAAAATTTTCGGGCCATTTCTGGTTCCATTCTATTCATTTGGCAGACTAAGAGGTGGCAACAGCAGCAGCACTTCTCATTAGGAATAAATAGGGACCTTCTATGATGTGCCTGCTGAAAGAGTTAAAGGGTTAGTCACACTGGCATAAGTCCCACACTTGTTTTTTGATATGCTACTATATTGTCTATATATCCTCTTTATAACTGCCGTGTGGTGGGTAGATTTGGCTGGTAGATCTGTAACATTACAATTTTGTTGTGGTCTGCCATGTGATTTGTTTGCATGACTACCTGTAAAATAAAGATTGAATAAAAATATAATAAAAAAATAGATTTTATTCCATTTTCTGTACATAACGAGGGCAGCCATCTTGTCTGAGCTTTGAACAGTATTCAAAAAAATTAGAAAGGACCCATTCCCGTCTATGGAAGGGTGTTGTGGGCATGCTCTGTGGCCTGTGTATGTCACATAATCAGACAAGTTTCTACAAAACACGCCACATCTTCCAGTAAAGCAAGACTATCTCCTTGGTGCAGGAGATCGGTGAAGCAAAGCTCTCAGCTCTCTCCGACACTTCAATTGGTACGAATGGAGCAGCACACATCTGTCCCAACCACGGCTCCATTCATAACAAGGGACAACTCCCCCACTCTCCTGATCAGTGAGGGGCTCAGTGGTTAAACTCCCCACCAGTCTGGAAGCTATTCCCTATATTTAGGATAGTGGGTAACTTTATAAGATGGGAATACCCCTTTAGAAAGGGTAAAGGAAAGCTTCATGAAGTTCACCAACATGATGGTACCCTCGGTTTGGCAAATAAACTTTTTTTTTATGTAGATAGTGAGCCCCATATAGGGATCACAATGTACGTTTTTTTCCCTATCAGTATGTCTTTGTAGAATGGGAGGAAATCCACGCAAACACGTGGAGAACATACAAACTCTTTGCAGATGTTGTTCCTGGTAGGATTTGAACCCAGGACTCCAGCACTGCAAGGCTGCAGTGCTAACCACTGAACCACAGTGTTTTCCCCCCAAATTCTCCCGTACTTTTCCTACCTGCGAAATCCGCCGGTCATTGTAATTGTGAGATCTGAGACGAATCTGTTTAGGGCATCCTTTATGAAGTGTTCTACACGTTTGGCCTCCTCAAGGCTCACGGGCTGCTTTAGATCTGTGTAATGTTCTATACCTGTGCGAAACAGAGAAACATTGTATTTGTATAGTGTTGTGTTATATTATTTCCTTTTTATCTGAAATTTTGCTTTATCCCAGTTTAACCTTCTACTATGTTACATGTTATTTCCATTCCCACTTTTCAGGAACCATAGGTATTAAACTTCTACTCATGTGGCAGCATCAGGGCTTTTCAATTTTTTTTTGCGGACAGGTAGTGCAGGTAGTTTTGAAGCCTGATGTGCCATTTAATCTCTGTAATGTTAGAAGGGTGGAGTCAGTCAGGGGGTGTGACTCAGGGCTCCAATCAGAGGTAGTCAGGCACCAAAACTAACAGTAATGATTGCTCAGGAATGGTGGGGGCTGGAGAAAAAATTCCAACTGTAGCAGAATCAGTGGAGCAGCAATTTATCAAGCAAAACATGGCACAATTCTGGCATAGTTTATGCCAAAAAAACTGTCTGACATGACGTGCACCACATTTATCAAGTGTTTTAGACGCTTTTGAGACACATACAACAAAAGGGGCGTGGGTTAATAGCGGTACAAACTTTTGCTATATTTTTTGGTGTAAACTAGAATAGGAGGTGTAAGGTTAGACAGATAGTCTAAGAATACGACAAATTTGTCAAACACTTTGATATATCTGATGCAGTTTAAAGCAAATTTGCACTGGCTAACTTTTATACAGTACTGATAGATCTATCGCCTTCTGCTTACGACAGAGGCAGGGCCTAATAGGAATACGACCATGACAGGCCTCAGAGCTTTAACATGGCTTGACAACTAATCGAAACCCACAATCTCACCATGAGGAAGGTAATCGGGCTCAGATGAAGCGCCTTTATCTAACCTCTGACCACAGCACCTAAGGGATTCATCATCAGCGATCAGAGACATTTCTGAGCCCAGAAGCTGTCAGCAGTGGCCAATATGTAACACAGCTGGCACTCTCCACGTATAGAAAGCCAACTTGATTTTCATATAGCCTAGCAACACCATTGCCTGAAGAGTGCCATACGGTATTATACAGACACAACATCCTGCCACATACTCCACGACTGTACCTGCTTTCTGCTCTGGAGTCAATTTAATATTCATGTCCTCCAAGTCACTCAGTTTCCGCACACCGCCTTTATACCAGCGTTCTGCTGTGCGCACCCCAACACCAAAAATACTTGTTAAGAGCTAAACAAAGAATAAAAAAAGATATGAAAATTACAATTAAATCAAAAAACAATTCTACCTGAGGCACAACTTAAAGGGGGCATTGTCACTAAAACCCAACCCCAGAGGAACCAGTTCACAAGGGGATCACACTGTTTGATTCGGGTGACTAATCCATCTATCTGCAGGGCTGCTTGCTATGTTGGGTTCTGTCAACAGACTCCATTTAAAGATAACCTGTCACCACTACAAGCCGGTGCAGCTTTCTGCTCCTTGTTATAGATGCAGCTGCATAGACTCTGGTGCACTTTGAATTATGTCTGCAGCCCCCCCTTGTTTTGGAGCTCTGAGCCCCATTAATTCTGGCGCCCTGTATGGTAATTAAGGGCTTCACTGTCAGAAGGGCGTTAGCAGTGGACAGTGTCCAAGCTGCTTCTGCTGCGTGATCTCGGGCGTTCTCGTGAGATCAGGCAGTCTTCTCATTGAAGTGGATGAAGGAGAACTTCACTGACATTGCTACAGGTAAGTAAAGAAACCCCTAAGCAATGAGCATAAGTGCCCAGTACACCCTGTGGACCTAGGTCTAGCCCCTATACAACGAGCATTAACCCATAATAGCCCCTATGCAACAAGCAGTCTCCCCCTATAGAGGGGTTAATGCTCGTTGCCTAGGGGATACACTACTGATCCCACAAGGTCAAATGAAAGCCCCCCCTGGTCTCCATCTTTGTATCCCTAATACATTCCTGAGAGGTTATCAACTGACAATACAGGTTTGTGTATTTTGTTTTATGAATAAAGGTCATTATAGTACGCTCATATATACGGCACCATCGTCCTGCAAAAATGTACCAGCCAGGGCTTTCAAAACTATGGGGGTAGGAAAAAAAACAAACAAAAAAACTAGGTATAAATCTGCTAAATGAACAGGCCTTGCCCATAGACGTCAATAGGTATTGTTCAGTATGAGCTCCAATAATTTTAGCACCAGCTGTCACTTGCACAGTCAGATGTTTTGTGACCCTGCTAGAGATGCACATAGCATGCATGTGTAAATGGTTGGAAATACTATTAACCAAGATCCTCTTACAGGGGTTGTCCACAGGTCAGAGGATAAGTGTCATATCACTGGACATTCATGCCACCTCCATGTGAATGGAGTGCGCTAATGTGACCGCCCCTTCATTCACTTCTGTGGGGCTTTTGGGAGGTTGCAGCCCTGGCAGCTTCATCGAAGTGAATGAAGTGTTGGATCTTCATTCCCATGGAGGAGGCATGAACAGTCCCCAGGGAATCCAGCGGTCATTTCCCCAGCAGTAGGACGTCCAGTGATGTGACACTTATAGAGAATAATTGTCTTAGAAGCGTCTCCCTGTCTTACTCCATATATGCACAGCACATATATATATATATATATATATATATATATATATATATATTTACATTTGCACACACCTCCATACACTTGTACTGTTCACTGATTTTAAGCACCTCCACTTCATGGCATACTCCATCTTCAAGAATCTCCTATAAAAGAAAAGAGGAGTTGATCAAGGAGTTTCTTAATCCTATGTCTTAAAAGTTCTTGCTCTTTAATACTGTCCTGTAGCATCTGGTCTGTGTATGGACTATGGTCATGGAGATGTCAGATGTAGTGTCATTTGGTCTGCTGGGCAGTCAGTATCTCACCACCTTGAGGTTTTGTCACCTAGAACACACACACTGCAACACCCATATAGCGCGGCATTCCCTCCGATTTCCCTGCAGCACCACAGTCACACACTGCGCAGGAAACTGCAGCACATCCACATTCAAGTGAGAACAGTAAATCAGATGCAGCGCTACACCAGCACTGCGGACCCAGGATAAGTTAGGGGTACAAGAGGTCAGACCCCGCAATGATCATAAAGGGATAAGGCATCACTTTATAAGAGGAGAAAACCCCTTCAGGTTATGGCCACGCGCTTCCATATTTTTTGTTGTAGATTTTGCTGCAAGTTTTTGAGCCAAAGTCATGCATGCATGTAACAGATGGGGGAATTACAAGAGTTTCCTTTATACTTCTCATTCCTTTTAAAGAGGATCTTACACCGATTTGGGCACAGGCAGTTCTATATACTGCTGGAAGGCTGACAGTGCGCTGAATTCAGCGCACTGTCAGCTTTCCCGATCTGTGCCCCGGGTAAAGAGCTATCGGTCCCGGTACCATAGCATTTTACAGTCAGAAGGGTGTTTCCGACAGTCAGTCAGGTACGTCCTTCTTCACAACAGCGCCTATCGTGCCGTACAGTATGAGTGGGGAGGAACGCCCCCTCCCTCTTCTCACAGTGCTCATCCATAGACGAATATTATCAGGAGGGGAGGGGGCGTTCCTCCCTGGTCTCATAGCACAGCGCGATAGGTGCTGCTGTGAAGAAGGACGTTCCTGACAGATTGTCAGGAACGCCTTTCTAACTGTAAAGAGCTACGGTACCAGCACCGGTAGCTCTTTACCCGGGGCACAGATCTGGAAATTCGACAATGCGCTGAATTCAGCGCACTGTCGGCTTTCTAGTAGTATATAGAACTGCCTGTGCCCAAATCGGTGAAAGGTCCTCTTTAAAACTTTCTTGGCATTGGTTCAAAAATTACAGCAAAATCTGCAATAAAAAAAAGAAAAAAAAAAAAGCAGATCTTCCTTAGGATTTGGCCGCAGCCTTGAGGACCTCATCAAGTCAGCAAAAGAGCAAAGGGACCCACATATAGGTCTTGTACAGGGGCCGCCATTCTATATCACATTACCTGGATGACAGCCTGGCAGTGACCACCACAAAAATACAGGTTTTTTGCTTCTTCAGCAGACTGAAGCTTGAATGGTAGCGATTTCAGCACAGATGCCGCTCTTGTAAAAGCCAGACTTCGGACTTCAGACCCCTGAAAAGCAGCTGCTTTTCCCAACATCTCCAACGCGTCCTAAAAGTGCAAAACACCACAAATCACAATGCACAGTGACTCCAGAAATAAAAAAAGCCAATAAAATTGTTAAAAGGGAATGTCCTAACATCCAAGCTCACATGCAGATTGACATCACTAACACTTATATGATCAATTTGGGTAATGGAGGGGGAACAGCATTGAGAAATGTAAGCTCAGAGCTCAGCAGCACAGAGGAACTACAGCAAACTGCATTATATGACTGGAGGGAGTTCAGTGCTCATCGGGATCCAGTAGCAGAATGAAGAAGCAGAATGGACTCCTGAACACTGGATGTGACCGGCTCTTTTTGTGATTTATCTTTTGGCCATAAAAAGGGATAATAACATCACCAAAATTATGGCATCAGTATTTGCAATGGTTATTTCATTGTAATTTGCCAAATGTAAGGTGAAAAACTACCTTTCATGTCCTCTGACATTGTCGCTATTTTACAACTCCAAAAAGTGGACAGTGCCCTGAATTCCTTGCACGGACAGCTTTGCAGCGGTTCTCACTCAGAAACCCCACAGATGACCAGTACAGAGGCAGCACAGCAGAGCCGTGTCACTCACTCACCATACAAACTGTAGTGGCAAGTATACATGCTGCAGCACCGCCCCATAGACTTCAAGCAGGGGCAGCGCTGAACAATCTACACTTGCCGCTATAGTTTGACACTCAGGCCCTCCCCCCCCCCCCATGTTTTGCTATGGGGCTCCATCCAGTGGAGAAGAAGCTGCTAAATAGTTAATGACATGCACACACAGCACACTTACTGTAATCCCCGAATTATGATGGGTTAATGGTGTGTGACGTTGGCAGGCATATGGTGCTACGGTAAAAAGCTCATCTTTTTCTTTGGATACCCCAGATTGTAAAGTCTAGAATTTAACAAAAGATACAATTAGAAAATGACTCAATGCTGTGCATTACATTTCATCATCAATTACATCAGAGGTTATTTACAAGACATTCATACACATTATCCTAAAGTTATTCATTGCATGAATAGACAGTAGATACAGTTTATCAATTCACTTTCTGGATTAATTAGTTACAGCTTTCAAGATCACGGTTTGCTTCTGCAGGAACCTTCATTGTCTATATACAGTGGGTATGAATAGTTCCTGGTCATGTGATGGAAAGACCCAGCTCTGACCTGACGCCAGCCATGTACCTGTGTCCATCACATGAACAGGACAGATTTCTATTCATTTGCAGCAGACAAAGGTTCCTACTGAATGACATCTCCAAATAGAGTCTGCCACCAGAACCCACCAAATCAACCTCAACCCTGCAGACAGATCACATGTATCAAACCATGCTTTCCCCTTGGCACTGATTCATAAGATATCGCTGTTATTGGAGCAATGAGGCATTGACATACTGGGTTCTAGCAAATCATAGCTAAGGTGAATGGGAGCTACAGAAACAGCGTAGCAGCCATACCTATGCTCTTGCTACAACTATGGCGCTTTGGAAACAGTGTAGCTCAGCTCTTCTCCCATTCACCTCCATGGATGGGATGGAAACTATAAACTGCTCACTTGTTCATGGTCGAAACCTACTTGTTGTTCCCATGTCGGACACTATTGGCAATAATAGGAGTATTCCTTTGTAAACTGAGTAATTGATACACAATTTTCCAATATATTTGCTGTAGCTCATTAGTCAGCAACTTATTTGCTTAAGCCAGGCTATGCGTTTTTTGGGTTTGTCTGTCTGCATAGGAAAGTGTGGCAGACTACAATTTCCTATATAGATAAAAATAATAATTCTGCAACTTTAAGGTATCAGGCACATGGTACATAGCGATCTATGGACAAGTTCATGCACCAGGAGCTTTCCTGACACACACACTGAATACGTAAAGATGAAGACATGTGAACAGAGAGCCATAAGCATGAGGACATCTCTACAGTCAGACTACAGACCCCGGGATATGTGGGAGAAGGCTGGGGCATGTTGAATTAGTCTGTTGCCCTGGGAGATAAGCCACTGACAGGTGTCTGGCAAAGGCTTAATCCCCTCTCCCTATAGAATCACACATGTACACTTGGCGGAGCCAAACATTCATGGGGAGAGAAGGCTGACAATGCACAAGCCTCAGCTCCCATAGAGTAGCAGCATGATGTGCACGGAGCCCAAGTGTGTAAGAGATCTGTGCACCTGTGCCGGCAAGACGTAGTCAGCAGGGATCACTCTTCATTCCCAAATCTTCTGAACGTAATAAAAAGATTAATAAAACTAAATCCAAAAAAAAATAACTAAATGTCGTTACCCCTAGACTATGCCTGGTCTCCACTGGCACAGGTTTTCCTGCACTCATGCTCTCTGTAAACCAGCTGACATCCAGGATATGTGGGGACTCCTTATCTTTCCCATTTTCAACCGGTTTCCCAGTTTTCCTTTCAATCCAGCTGAGGACGTCGGTGAATGAATTCTGCTCCGACACTACATGTGTCACTGCTCCGCTGCAACAAGAACGCAGGAATCACATCACAGCATAAGGAAATACTATTGCGGCATCTTTTCTAAGAGCTCTGCATAGTGTTGTTCCTCTGTCATTACGCCTGGAAATATATGAATTAGTTGCCACTTCGGTATTACGATTCCTAATGTTAATAGGATGTATTCCAACTCCGAGAGACACACCCCGCTAACAAAAAGGGAACGGTAACATCGCAGCGGCTCAGTGGTTAGCACTTGAGTCATTGGTTCGAATCTGACCGAGGACAACATCTGCAAGGAGTCTGTTCTCTGTGTTTGGTGGATTTCCTCCCACACGGCATAGACATACTGATAGGGAATTTAGATTGTCAGCCCTATATGGGACAGTAACTTACAATGTCTGTAAAGCGCTGCGGAATATGTTGGCGCTATATAAGAGAAATAAGTAAATATTCAGTTATCAATTTATTCACACATTTCCAGGAGGAATGTCAAAAGAAAGGCACACCGAGATCACTTTAGGATTGGAGGGGGTCCAATAAAGAGAGGGAAGGGCCATAGTACTGATTCAGTTTTCTCCGCACGGTAGTCCTTTACGCCATCTGGCTATGCAGGGTACTGCAGGAAGCCTCATTCACTAGGATAAGCAGCCTCTTAAAAATGGGTTGCAGTTAGAGATGAGCAAGTAGTATTCAATCGAATATCTACCCGCCATAGGTATTCATTCGTGTTAGTGGCCAAACACATCAAATATTCGATGCGCTTAACCCCTTGGTGTTCAGCCGCTAACACAAATACCCATGGCGGGGAGGTATTCCATTGAATACTACTTGCTCATCTCTAGTTACACTTGTAAGATAACACCACAAAGGGGCCATATTACTAAACCTGTGTGGCAGCGCCTTCATTCTCAAGCAAGGTGTAGTTTTAATACATTCCATCATTGGCATATTATTGGAATCACCTTAAAGAGACTGGTCCTTTAACCACACAGCTAAATCGCTACTCAAAAGCCCAACTTGTGAAATGTCTTGACAGATGACCATTTGTACTACTGTATAGGTGGGATTATATAATCTGTATAATCCTAGGTGTCACTACCATTGTGTCATGCCAAAGGGGTCTACTATATTATACCTGTACTCCTGTACCACACTGAACCCTTTCTTCTGTGCCAGTGATGTGAGGAAGCCCCTTCGTGCAGCCCCCATTCTTCGCTCCACTAAAAAGATGCAGACTTCAGGAAATAAGACTGGTGGGGTCACAGGATCACTGGGGGCTGCGGCCTCTTTTTTCCTTCTCTTTAGAGGAATCATGGCACCTGAATTGCTGAGAAACAAAAGAACAAAGATTGGACAAGTCAATAGAAATGGTCACACGTCTATATACAAACACAATACATGGTTCCTTACATGCTAGGAGCTGTGGTGTGGAAATCTAAGGGCCAATACATATGGACAGTGTGGCCCAGGTCATGTGGTCCATGCGAATCACATTGCCCAGAATGATCATGGCTTGGCTCAAGTCAACTCACTGTAACATAGCAGCCTATGAATCTATGAATTTAAGCCCGTCCTCAGGTTTATTATACCACACCGATAGCGTCATCTGACTACATGATGGAAGAGCCACGGTTGGGCTGGAACTCCCAGCATTAGAGGATCTTATGTAAAGGATGGTTTAGAGTTGTTTAAGGGGTATATGTTTTTAGCACAACCCTTGTCCAGGGGAAGTGTCTAATATTGCCGCATTTCCATATTAAAGTGAATGGGGATAAGTTGCAATACCAGGCACAGACAGCAGTGGCACTGTTTCTAAAGGGAAAAAAAAAACTTTTTGTAATGCCAAACCACCCTATGTAATCATTCCATCAAATTTTTATTCATTCTTTGTGCATCGGTTCTACCGTACAGAAGTACTAGAACACAGAATTAAACAGAAATAAAATACAGGCATAGGAAGACATATAGAAACAACTACTACACTATACATCACGGCCGAGGTATCCTCCCCTAGCCTGTCATACCCTAGGACTCTCACACGGGGCAAGAGGGGGCGGATTTTGGCACGGAATCCACGTCATAATCCGCCCCCTCACAATGGTGGTCTATGTAGACCGCCGCTAGCGGGAAAAAAGAAGCGAGCTGCCCTTTCTTCAGGCGGATTCCGCAGCTGATTCAGCCCCGGCGTCCGCCTCGCAGCAGCACCCTCCAGGCTAGGACCATTCATTTGGGTCTAATCCAGAGCGGAAAGCCGCGACAGAATATGCACACATGTATTTTGCGTGTGAACTAGCCCTTAAAGGTGTTGTCTGGAGACTTCCTTGGCTGGCGGTTTCTCATGCAGTACCTGAGGGTTCAGGGCTGATCATGTGATTAGAAACAGCCCCTATCCTCCGGGTCACTCGTCCTCCACTCCAGTTTTCACAGGTATCTTTACCTGTACTGTAAGAGTTGGCTTTACTATAGTCTGCTAGCCCCTACAACACAGGTAAATACCTGCGAATACAGGAGAGGAAGGAGAAGACGGAGTGGCCAAGGGATGGGGGCTGGTTTCATTCACCCAGGGTCTGAACCGGCCCGGAATCCCCAGGTCCTGCATGGAGAAACCACCATCCAGGGACAAAAGCTATTACATGTTAGGATTGACACACAACTTTTCCTATTCAGTTCTACAGCTTGGATTACCTGAGTCATAGCCAAAAACCGAGAGTTAAAGCGACAACAGACATTAATCAAAGGCTGGCCAACCCACTGGTTTAGGCACAGGGCCAACCAAGCGTCTAAGGGTATGTTCATGCGGCAGAAAACGAAGGAATTCCTCTTCATTTTCCGCTGCGGTCTAGCCATGACAGGATCCTGATGCAGGGCATTGTCATTCCCTCCCAGCTTTCCACTGCGGATTAGGCCCTGCCTAAGCAGAACACATGTTGCTGCAATCTCTGCCTTCCATTGAATACAATGGAAGGCAGATTTTAGGTGGAATCTGCTGGGAATTTGGGGGTAGAATCCATAGCAGATTCCTCTGCGTGAAAGTACCCTGAGGCCTGGGTCACATCAGTGTTCGGGTTTCTCCCTGTTGAGAACACCTGCACACTCAGCCAAGTGTGCATGTGTATGGTGGAGCCATGAGGGATAGCCATCATGTGACTGCTATCTAAGGAGTATAGCCATCTTCACTCATTTGAAAAAAAAATTGGGTGAGCTCTGTCTTACTTACTTGGAGAACACAAGTTACTTTGCTTGATTCATCGCTTCCACCCTCCGACCACAGATCATTTCCTGATTGGAAAGAAAATGGAACTAAAGTCACAGCACGGAAAATTACCAGGAGCTCAGAGACAACTTGTGAAACGTCCTCCCCATTTCTACTGCCAAACCCTGCACCACTTATACTCTGTATCCCCAGGCAAAGATCCAAGGCTTCGTGCACAATATGAGGATCGTCTTCACGGATCCGAGCTGCCCACTGAAATCAATGGCACAGTCAAAAACACGGACACTTGGAAGTTATCCAAGTGCCATCTGTGGATACGACACCGGCCATGTGCATGAAGCCTAAATCCTTACTAACACCCGGGTTTTGGCTTACAATCACTGTCGCACAACACTGATGTGTGAATAAGGTCTAAATCTTCAGTTCTACAGTCATATCTGCATCAAGGAAAGCTGGGTGACTACTTATATGGAGGTCACACAGGAGTAAGTAGCCAAGCTACAAGTGATACATTCCCCACTGGTGACAGATGTGCCCTTCTGGAATCTAGGAAAGCTGGGTGACCACATAACCCAATATAACACATACCTGCTTATCTATGGCATGGTATTATATTGTAACTTTACTGCAATCCCTATGGACAGTGTATTGTTTGTGACAGCTATATAGAAGAAAAAATGTTCAATGTAAACAGGTCCCTAACCTTACACTACTGTCCCCTCCCCCACCAATGTGTAACCTACACAATCCTATATACTCTATAGCCCCCAACCCCCCTGCTGGGTGCACCCCCTGTCTACACCATGCACACACCTGTATACCACCTGTACACACATCTAGCCCAATCCTCCCCACTGATCTCATTCTCCCATAGCCCAGTATATTGTACCTAATGGCTCCCAGCCTGCCTCCCCCGTGGCCTGCTGTGACCACCTTCCCTCCATGCCCATACACCTTCCCTCAAAACTTGGCCTTCTCTTCCCATAACCTACTGTGCAGCAAGAGAGACTTCCGGTTCTACGGCCACGCCCCTTATGCAAATGATCCCGTATACGCAGTTTCGCAACCAGAGATGTAGCCCCGCCCCTTTATTTAAATCCCCCTGTAGTCACCTCATAGACCTGCGAGCAGTGATCAAAGGAACAAGCCCCGCCCACTACAGAGGTCGCACGTGTGCAGTTACCACATGGAATCTGCTCGGGCATGCTGGGAGTTGTAGTATCACAGCTATGGGGATGGGGTGGGGGGACAGGGTGCAGACCTCTGACCTGTATGCCGGCTCTGTGCCAGTCATTAGTCAAATCAGGCCTGGAGCCTTGTGTCTGGCTACTATTAGCTGGGACTTGTTGCTTCCTCTTTACTGAAACAGAAATATGCAAAAAAGACACAAATCATGAGAACAAAGCTCATTGTATAGAGGAGGAGAGCACAGACACACACACAGCCCGGCTACAGGTACAGTACCAGACCTATATCTCATATACTACCTGCTATATACTCATATACAGACACACACAGCCCGGCTACAGGTACAGTACTAGACCTATATATCATATACTACCTGCTATGTACATATATACAGACACACACAGCCCGGCTACAGGTACAGTACTAGACCTATATATCATATACTACCTGCTATGTACATATATACACATATACAGACACACACACAGCCCGGCTACAGGTACAGTACTAGACCTATATCTCATATACTACCTGCTATATACACATATACAGACACACACAGCCCGGCTACAGGTACAGTACTAGACCTATATATCATATACTACCTGCTATATACACATATACAGACACACACAGCCCGGCTACAGGTACAGTACTAGACCTATAGATCATATACTACCTGCTATGTACATATATACACATATACAGACACACACAGCCCGGCTACAGGTACAGTACCAGACCTATACATCATATACTACCTGCTACATACATATATACACATCTACAGACATATATACACATATACAGACACACACTGCCCGGCTACAGGTACAGTACTAGAACTATATATCATATACTACCTGCTATGTACGCATATATACACACACACATCTGTACACAGCCCGGCTACAGGTACAGTACTAGACCGATATATGATATACTACCTGCTATGTACACATATATACATATACAGACACACACACACTGCCCGGCTACAGGTACAGTACCAGACCTATACATCATATACTACCTGCCATGTACATATATACACATCTACAGACATATATACACATATACAGACACACACTGCCCGGCTACAGGTACAGTACTAGAACTATATATCATATACTACCTGCTATGTACGCATATATACACACACACATCTGTACACAGCCCGGCTACAGGTACAGTACTAGACCGATATATGATATACTACCTGCTATGTACACATATATACATATACAGACACACACACACTGCCCGGCTACAGGTACAATACTAGACCTATACATCATATACTACCTGCCATGTACACATATAGATATACAGACACATATACAGACACACACACAGCCCGGCTACAGGTACAGTACTAGACCTATATATCATATACTACCTGCTATGTACACATATACAGACACACACAGCCTGGCTACAGGTACAGTACTAGACCTATATATCATATACTACCTACTATGTACATATATTCACATATACAAACACACATCTGTACACAGCCCGGCTACAGGTACAGTACTAGACCTATATATCTTATACTACCTGCTACATACACATGTAGATATACAGACACACACAGCCCGGCTACAGGTACAGTACTAGACCTATATATGATATACTACCTGCTATGTACACATATACAGACACATATACAGACACACACAGCCCGGCTACAGGTACAGTACTACAACCATATATATCATATACTACCTGCTATGTACATATATATACATATACAAATACACATGTGCACGCAGCCCGGCTACAGGTACAGGACTAGACCTATATGATATACCAGAAGTTATGTACACATATAGATATACACACAGCTGTACACAACCTGGCTGCAGGTACAGTACTAGACTTACAGTCCTATGAAAAAGTTTGGGCACCCCTATTAATCTTAATCATTTTTAGTTCTAAATATTTTGGTGTTTATAACAGCCATTTCAGTTTGATATATCTAATAACTGATGGACACAGTAATATTTCAGGATTGAAATGAGGTTTATTGTACTAACAGAAAATGTGCAATATGCATTAAACCAAAATTTGACCGGTGCAAAAGTATGGGCACCTCAACAGAAAAGTGACATTAATATTTAGTAGATCCTCCTTTTGCAAAGATAACAGCCTCTAGTCGCTTCCTGTAGCTTTTAATCAGTTCCTGGATCCTGGATAAAGGTATTTTGGACAAACAATTCAAGTTCAGTTAAGTTTGATGGTGGCCGAGCATGGACAGCCCGCTTCAAATCATCCCACAGATGTTCAATGATATTCTGGTCTGGGGACTGGGATGGCCATTCCAGAACATTGTAATTGTTCCTCTGCATGAATGCCTGAGTTGATTTGGAGCGGTGTTTTGGATCATTGTCTTGCTGAAATATCCATCCCCGGCGTAACTTCAACTTCGTCACTGATTCTTGAACATTATTCTCAAGAATCTGCTGATACTGAGTGGAATCCATGCGACCCTCAACTTTAACAAGATTCCCGATGCCGGCATTGGCCACACAGCCCCAAAGCATGATGGAACCTCCACCAAATTTTACAGTGGGTAGCATGTGTTTTTCTTGGAATGCTGTTTCTTTTTGGACGCCATGCATAATGCCTTTTTTTTTATAACCAAACAACTCAATTTTTGTTTCCAAAATGAAGCTGCCTTGTCCAAATGTGCTTTTTCATACCTCAGGCAACTCTATTTGTGGCGTACGTGCAGAAACGGCTTCTTTCTCATCACTCTCCCATACAGCTTCTATTTGTGCAAAGTGCGCTGTATAGTTGACCGATGCACAGTGACACCATCTGCAGCAAGATGATGCTGCAGCTCTTTGGAGGTGGTCTGTGGATTGTCCTTGACTGTTCTCACCATTCTTCTTCTCTGCCTTTCTGATATTTTTCTTGGCCTGCCACTTCTGGGCTTAACAAGAACTGTCCCTGTGGTCTTCCATTTCCTTACTATGTTCCTCACAGTGGAAACTGACAGGTTAAATCTCTGAGACAACGTTTTGTATCCTTCCCCTGAACAACTATGTTGAACAATCTTTGTTTTCAGATCATTTGAGAGTTGTTTTGAGTAGCCCATGATGCCACTCTTCAGAGGAGATTCAAATAGGAGATCAACTTGCAATTGGCCACCTTAAATACCTTTTCTCATGATTGGATACATCTGGCTATGAAGTTCAAAGCTCACTGAGGTTACAAAACCAATTTTGTGCTTCAGTAAGTCAGTAAAAAGTAGTTAGGGGAATTCAAATCAATAAAATGATAAGGGTGCCCATACTTTTGCATCGGTCAAATTTTGGTTTAATGCATATTGCACGTTTTCTGTTAGTACAATAAACCTCATTTCAATCCTGAAATATTACTGTGTCCATCAGTTATTAGATATATCAAACTGAAATGGCTGTTGCAAACACCAAAATATTTAGAACAAAAAATGATTAAGATTAATAGGGGTGCCCAAACTTTTTCATAGGACTGTATATATGGTATACCTCCAGCCATGTACATATGTACACATATAGATATACACAAAACAATTCCTAAATCCACTTAAGTAAATGGTTTTCTGAAGCGTTTTTTGACATGAGGCGTTTTTTGGAGCGTTTTTTTTTTAGGCGTTTTTAGTTTTATTTTTTTCTTCCAGCGCAGTGTATGGACCTTGAAAAAAACGCTAGCGTTTTTTCCGCTTTCCATTGACTCCCGTTGGTTTTTGCAGGCGGAATCTGCCTGAAGAAAGGTCATGTCGCTTTTTTTTTTCTACTAGCGGAAAAAAAACGCTATCGGAAAAAAGAACGCTAGCAATTTACCTAGGACTCTATTGTGAGGAGGCAGATTTTGAGGTGGATTTCGCTTCAAAATCCGAACCATTTTGCCCTGTGTGAACTAGCCCTTAGTTGGGGCTAGATGAATCTCTAGATCCAACCCTCATAGAATCAAATTGTATCTCTTTGATTTGTTACAGTATCGTGGAATGAACATTTGTCTCTTCAAGTGAAGCTAATCTTATGCCCGATTACTGTTCAGGTATCTACAGTCTATTGTTCTCTTTTATAGTCTCTATTATAGTTTATTATACCCTCATGGGGAAGGGGAGAAGCTGACTATAGAATTTTTTTTATAATTTTAGGGAACCTATATTTAAAGGGACAGTCAAGTTATATGTTAAACATATTTTTGTAGAATTTTTGATGAGCGGTTTAAAAATTTTCCATGTTATTATCTATATTCAAAAAAATTTCTAAAAATCTTCCACTGAACCAGTAATACACTGAGATTTCCTGTTTTATGTAGGCTTCTTTGCAGAAGCACCTCACTTAGCCTCATCTGCGTTCAGTATTCTGTTTGGAGAGTTCGCTTGGGGACCCCCGAATGGAATACCGAACGCATTGACAAGTGGTGAGCACTGAAAGCACACGGACCCCATAGACTATAATGGGGTCCATGTGTTATCTGTGCAGTCTCAGCGCGAGTCATGCGGAGAGAAAGTAGATCATGAAGTACTCTTCTCTACACATGACTCGTGCGGACACTGCGCGGAAAACGGGGTCCGTGTGCTTTCATAAGCTCACTGTGTGTCAATGCATTCGGTATTCCATTCAGGGGTCCTCATGCAGAATACTGAACACAGATGTGATCCAGGCCTGTTCGGTGCACTGATGTACACAGCTATCATGCATATGTAGATAAGACCACCAGTAACAATAGAAGATTTCACAACTTATCTCCTCCCCTTCTGTGCAATGACCACTACATAGGTCACAGAGCATGCCTAGAAATCTCTCCAGGAGACCATTGTGTCTATGGCGCATGGTCCGACTCCAGGAGAGGTAAGTCACAAACTATTTAAGGCTTAGGCCTGATTTGGGTTTCGATTTGGGGAGTACACTTGGGGACCCCCCGAACGGAAACCGAATCCACATAAAAAAGCGGTTACCTTAGGAAACCCTCATACCCCATAGACTATAATGGGGTCCGTGTGGTTTCTGCACAAAAAATGCGGAGACAAAAGTGCTTTTTGCAGCGCTTTTCTCTCTGATTTTTTCATGCGGAGAAGGAAACAGAATTTGAACTGAGCCTTAGTGGCAATAGTAGAAATTGCAAGTTCTTTAGAATAAAAAAAAAAAAAAAATAGAGCTATAAAACATGGAAAATTAAAAACATAAAAAATACTTAAAAATATGTTGAATATAAAAACAATTGATCAGTTCCTGGCAAGATTTACCCTTTAAAGTGTCTTTATTTGTCTCTTATACTACATGTGAATAGTATATTTTATTTCTTTGTCCTTCAGATTATGTACGGGAGCAATAGGAAGCAGTAAGTTGTTATTTTTGCTATTATATGAGTATGTAATAATAATTGAGTATGCAATAATAATACTATAAAATAACATTTACTATCATATATATTGTGGGAGCTGTTATATAGTATGTACTCTAATGCACGTCTACCTGGTTCTGCTTTCAGGTCCAATGCGACTCCCCGTCCTCTCAACCAGTATGGTAAAATAAAACTTATTAAAGGGGTTTACATACTGTAATAAATGTCTGAATTGTGGGGTCTAACCAATAGAGATTGAGCACTGGCCAATAAGAAAGTTGCAAACTCTTCCAAGCACTGTGCCCTTTTAGATCCTACTAGCCACTCTAGGATCCCTTGACTATAGAAAACTCGCAGCAGTTTGTGTAATAACATATATTAGGAGGTTACTATATTTATCATTATTATGTGCTCTTTGATATATTTGGGAAGTCTGATCTCCATACTCTTCTAAAGAAGTTCAATTGTATTTGACATTGACTATATAGGTCTGATACCAGGACACAATTCAATGTGGTCTCCTTGGGTCAACAGGACTAACATCCTGGCCTTGTTTTACTGTCTACAAATGTAATACTTGGATGTAGAATTCCAAGTTTGACATCTCTTCTCATAGATAGAACCCCCGTTTTTCTCTCTATGCAGAGCTATGTGTTCATATACTTTGTGTAGTCTATACTCCCTTCTATTGTAGTCTTATTACCATATATACTCGAGTATAAGCCGACCCCCCTAATTTTACCACAGAAAAATGGGAAAACTTATTGACTCGAGTATAAGCCTAGGGGGGAAATGCAGCAGCTACTGGAAAATTTCAAAAATTAAAATGGTTTTTGGGTGCAGTAGATGCTGGGTGCTGGGGAAGGGGAGGGGGTGTTTTGGTTGTCTGTCTGCCCCTTCCCTGAGCTTGAGGGCTGTTTTTTTTTCCCCCAAGTGGAATTCAGTCTCACTGAATATAGGGGATCTGCAGTGCTCCTATTAACCCCTTCCCAATGGAAGAGGAGCACTGCAGATCCCCTATATTCAGTAGACCGGGCACTGTCAGACACAGGGATACCTAATGTGTTTGTGTTTCACAGTCATTTTCTACTTTTATATGTATTCTAGGGAAAGGAGGGATTTAGAACTTTTATTTATTTTATTTTTTTATTATATTTTTGAACGCTTATTTTTTTCACTATTTTATGGGAGATTCTATACATTACTATTGCGGCTGGTCATAGACCCCCCCTCCACCCCCCTTGACTCGAGTATAAGTTTTTATTACATAAATCAGAAAATACTTTTGGTTACTTTAAGAGGTTGGGCTGTTGGCTTTGACCAAAGTTATATTTGGTAAATGCATAAATAGACATGTTATGGCATCTAAGGCCTGGTTCACATCTGCATTCGGTATTCCGTTCGGGGAGTCCGCTTGGGATGGAACCCTCCGAATGGAAACCTATACACATTAAAAAACGCTACTGCCAGCAGCACTTTTCTCTCCGCATGATTCATGTGGACACCGCGCGGAAAACACACAGAACCTATTATATTCTATGGGGTCCGTGTGGTTTCCTTAGCTAACCACTTTTTAATTCATATAGGTTTCCATTCGGGGGGTCCCCAAGCGGACTCCCCAGCAGAATACTAAACTCAGATATGAACCAGGCCTCATAGAATATTTAATTACTAGTTCCTCAGTGTAGGTGGTATCACCGATGTCAATGAGTGCTTTCATTTGCTTAAACCGACCCATACACTTTAGGTAGGTGTTGAACGACTCTCCCCAATACTTTCAGGCTGGGCTGTATCCTATAGGTTGAGGAGAGAAAGCTTCTGCAGACACCTCTTGCAGTGGCTTATCTATCCAAGAACAAAAGGATCGGGCATCTTCAGGGAGACCCCCATACACATTATATGGTCAACCAAACCCATCGAAGTTGGCAGTTTCCACATCTTATCTGTATGGTTAGCTTTATAGTCCTGATCTTTACGTGGCATATACTGTGACCTCATTGTGATGGCCTACAACATGCCATAGACATGGATTTTCCACCCTAAAACTTTTGCCACTTTTGACATCATATAATAACCTGTCTGTATTTGTTTTGCAGTAAATGACCTGGTCGAGGTAAGTGCCACCATATTTTCTTCCCATATATGTCTTATGTGGTCACGTCCTTTTCACAGTTCTGTGATTTCTTTACCAGGAAGAGGAGGAGGACGACTTGTACGAGCTCCCACCATGTGACCTACAGAGTAGACCATTGCCATGTGTATGGACAGCACAGGAGAATGAAAGTGCATATTTAGGTATCATGTTATTGAGGCATTTGGTCCATCATTCTCTTTGTATGCTTTATAACGTGCGACCACAAATTCTCAGCTGGATAAAATCACCATATGGCCATCAGGGAGGGTTTGTGGCGTCCACCTAGGTCCTCATGGAGGCCCCGAGTCATACGTCACCCATGGCACTAACTAGAACAATATTTTATGATGCCCCCATGTATTTTTCTTTAGAAATAATCAGTTATAGACTAGGCTGCATGTACAAGAGGGCATTTTGTTAAGTTATTAATGTATTATGCCATTATATGATGTGTTGGCCAGTTATAAAAACTTTGTAGTATATCGAATTAAGGAAACCAACTTCCTTATCTATTTATTAGGCTGCTCTCCTTATCTTCACTTCCACTGTTTGTATACATAGAGATCTATTCACACCACACACTGAACTCTATGGAGAGGGGAGGAGGTTGCTGTTGCTTGATATAATGCCTCATTCTGTGCAGTGTGGTGTGTTATCTGGAAGATGTAGCAGTATCAAAAGAGCTCTCTCACAGAGTAGCTAAAGCAATTATTTTGGTGGTCTTTCAAGCAGCCTTCACCTCCCTCTACTCAGCCTGGGAAGTGGAGAAGGAAACCGATTTCTTTAATAAGATATACAGCAAACTTTTTTGTACTATTCATGTATGACAAGCTGTTTATAACTGGAGGTACACAATACTATACATGCTTGGAACGCATACAGGGCCATGGTTAACCACTTATTAGTTTGTGCACTATAAAAAGGGTTTCCATATTTCCATGTAGGTCACTCTGTAGCCAGCCCGCCTCTACAGAAACCTCCCCCACCAGACAGGACCCAGCAGGTAAGTGTTATACTGCAGATCTTGTAAGTCTGATATTTCAGCTTTCACTCTTCTTTCTAGTTACAGTGGTACTAACTCAGTGAGCATATACAGACGGCGCCGACAACAATTAGAATACCGGATGCAGACTTTATTTTACCATTGTGAATATCCTGACACTCGCAGGCTTATATGTAGGTCTTAACCATAGTCAGTCAAGTAGATCTGGTGTGCGGTACAAAGACAATAGGGCACATTTTCTAATCCTGTGTAATATAGATAGTGTAAGGCTAAGTTCACACTTGTGCCGTTTTCTCCATCATTCGTATCCGCCGTGGAACATGAACGATAGAGAGCCCACTTGCTTTTCTCTCCGCCGATTTTCGGCGGAATCTGCGTCCCTTATGGAGATGTGAATGAAGCCTAAACCTAAAGCGCATGTAAACTTTTCATTATTTTTTCATGAATCTATAGTGTAGGTGAAGGGAACAAACTATTGCAATATATTTCACTAAAGGAAAGTGCCTGTGTCTTTAGCTATTACTTCTGTCTTTACTTCTTGTCTACGCTGTGTTTTAACTATTTATTAGATTTCACTGCCCCCATTATGCTCTTTTAATATCCGTGTGCAATAATCAATCCAGCTACAGTGCTCATAGTCGCCAGCCAAAATACCAACTTACATATCATATTCGAGGTGTAAGTGTCTGTGATTCTATCCAGGCAATGGTGTATATATGCATATTCGTCAACGTTCAAGAGCTTCAAGTTCATTGTTCCACCACAAGGTGTCATAGTCTGAGTGTAGTTTACAAAGAGCACATCTCACATTTCCTCATTTTTTTTACGTACCGTATATTTCTGGTTCATGAGAATTATCATTTACATTACAGTAGCACTGACGTATATCACAGTGCTGTATGCAATATATATTCATAGTCTACTTTCCTTACAGTAGATTCAAATACATATGTGTTACAAAAGTACATTTTTGAGTCCATTTCATATCTCTTATAGACTTTATTGATGAATTAACACAAGTATATGACCTGGCAGGGAGGCTGACTTGTTAAAGGGAATATGTCACCAGATTTCCAACCCAGACCCGCTGATAGATAGGTTAGGATCACCTGAATTAAAGTGTGTTTTCCCCTTGTCTATGCAAACGAGCTATTTGGAGCAACGAGGGCGTTGCCGCTTACCTCTTTGGAGCAATGGCAACACCCCCGTTGCTCCAAAGAGCTCATTTGAGTATTGACAGAAAGAGAGAGCACTCAGGAAAGGAGGCACCCATTCGGAAGGGGGAAACACCGTTGGATTCAGGTGACTCTAACCTATCTCTCTGCGGGGCTGGTTTGCTATGCTGGGCTTGGTTACAGACTCCTTTTTTAAAAATGCAATGTGGGTGACATTGGAATGGTACTTAAAGCGCTGTGGAGTTAGCCTGTATTTTTAGCAATCCATGCGTGTGCCCTATCCCAACAACATAGGATTGCGTTGTAAAGAAATTCTGTTTGTAAAAAAAATTCACAATTGGAGGCAGATGGATATCTCCGATTCCGTACCCCGTGTTTGTCTAGGCAATGGGATATAAAGGAAGAATAAAGCAAGGTGCTGTCTTTTTCAAAAGCATAGGGCGTTCTCTGCATTCAAAGAAGATAGCGTTACACTGAATTGCTCTTCTTGGGACATAGAAATTGCCTTTTCATGTTAGTACGCGGCCAGGTTTGGCACGATTCGCTTCAGAAGCAAGCGAGACAATCACCCCGGGAAGAGGAGGCTTGAGAACTTTTAATTTGGACCTAAAACACATCCAGGGTACGCTTGTAAAGCTTAGGCTGACAAACACCCCAGATGGGACTCAAACCCACAATCCCTGGCTTAGGAGGCCAGTGCCTTATCCATTAGGCCACTGGGGCTGGATGCAGGGCACAAGCCTTATGATTCTATTTTTCAAAGAAAGCAGACATGCACCAGCCATCCAAATGCATTATCCAGATGGGACTTGTACCTTTTGCGTTCCAAATCTAAAGCTTTCTTATTGGCGTACTTGCGTTCTTTCAAGAAGAGCCAGGGGTGCCTTTCTTGCTTCCTTTGGATAACACAGTCACAGGATATTGTTAATGGTGAAGAAGAAGAAGAAAAGCTTAATGGAGGGCCTGGACTCTTCCAAAGCACACAAGTTTGCCTGATTTGTGATTCCGTGGTGTTGATAGATGAGGATGAGGCGCCTTGAGAGACTGTGCTGCCTCGCTGCTGTTCTAAAAAAACAGATGAGGGAAGCAAGAAAGGATGCTCCAGGTGAGGCTCGAACTCACAACCTCGGCATTGCTCGACAGTTACTGCTTTATAAGTACCGCGCACTGACCGATTGCGCCACTGGAGCTTACGTGAGGTGCTGCGGACTTGCTTTTTTTGCATGATATTTCCCAAACGATCACCGTTAAGATCGCTGACAGTAAAGATGCTCTGAATCTACTCCAAGTCGTTTTACTTCACTCTTACTGATATATGAAGTCGTACGATCCAAGGTGCTGGCAGGTTTCATGTTAGTTTAAAATATATTTAATGCGGTATAATGGAAACAGAAAACAAATCAAGCAAAAAGACAGTCTAATACATAAACAAAAATTTGGAAATGAAACGGGTATATAAGAAACAGCTTCCATTGCCCAGATATTGCTCTTTTTGTCAATTGGCAAGTTAGCTCTTAGGAGCAATGAGGGTGTTGCCGCTTATCTCAATGGAGAAATGACAGTGCCCTCAATGCTGCAAAGAGCTCAATTTAATATTGACAAAAGTAGCAATATCTCGGCAATGGAGACTAGGATTCACAAGGGGGGAAACACCATTCGATTCAGGTGACCTTAGCCTATCTCTTTGTGGGGCTGGGTTGGTATGCTGGATTCTGGTGACAGACTTCCTTTAACAGTCTGTAAGAAACAGATGACACTCGGCCATCAAAAATGGATAAAACACACCGAATTAATTTAAAATGACCATATAAAAAAGACAGTTTTTTTCACAGCCAAGAAACAAACATGGTCATTGTTATATATCCTAAAATAGGCATGTCACATAAAGACACCCTATGTACATATATATGTATGTATATGAACCATTAGCAGATTGCCTCAAGTCACAGAAAACAAGCACCATGTTGGCATCTATTCTGATAAGCTGTTGTCTTGTTTTGGATAATTATGACCATTATAATAATTATTTTGATGAATGACAAATAACAAGTTGTAGTAATTGATGTCCAATGTACTAAGGGTAAGGTCACACATTCAGGTTTTGTTGATACGGTTTCTGAAACCAAACCAGGATCATAAAGGCTTAGACCTGATGAAGAACACAGTCTACTTCTGTTTTGTCTACAAAACCTGAACACGTGTCCTTACAATACAGTAAAGCAGTGAGGGAACCACACGGAATCAAAGCCCCATCCACATAGGGTGCACTCATTTAGAGGTAACACTTAGGAATAACTACCTTTTAGCTCAGTCTTACCTGCTAAATCAGGTGACCATTAGGAGCGATTTGTGGGCATAGCCACACGGGGTTGTCACACTCTCCACCCGTATCCTACGTCAGACTTCTAACCATCCTATATCCTTGTTTTTCCCCAGGGTCAGTGGCAGCAGAGACCACGTGAGTTTTTATAAAGTGTGTTTTTAGATGATGAATGTTCCAGTCCTTAACAGGCTTCAATATGGTGGAAACAATAAGTGAACTGGATATTTGTTGGTTTTGGATAATGATTCTGACTTGCCCATATCTCCCATTCCTCAACTAACAGTACTAGAAGCACATACAATTGACGCACTGAGGGATTTAGGGTCAGTTCACACGTGAAAACCGCCTAGCTTATTTGTGCGAGGTAAAAAACCTCGGGGAGTTTTTTTGACGCTGTTTTTTGCATTCCACACGGTTTTTGACGCGGTTTTTGACGCGGTTTTCGCTAGCGGTTTTCGCTAGGTTTTTTTTTTCCTATATGTGCTATAGAAACTGCAGGCGAAAACCACGCGTTTTTTTGCAAAAAACCGCGCGTTTTTTTACCGCGCGGTTTTCGCCTCCCATTCACTTCTATGCAATTCTTCAAGCGTTTTCCGCCTGAAGAAAGGTCATGTCGCTTCTTCAGGCGGAAAACGCTAGGAGGAAAAAAAAAGCTAGTGGTCTACATAGACCACTATGTTAAAGGAGCGGTTTTTGAAGCGAATTCCGCTGTCAAAAACCTCCCCTTTGTCCACGTGTGAACTAGCCCTTAATGTTCTGAATGTAGGTAGTTGTGGACTGGATGTGTGCTGGTACCATACGTATGGTTATCGCTTTGTTGGATAGATGGTGGTTACTACCTCCATATCTTGCATGCACCAAAGCAATTACTTGTGTGTTCTCTCCAGCTGCATCCCCCTCCATCTCCTCAGCCTGAAAAGTGGAGAAGGAAACAGATTTCTTTAATAAGACATAATATTTAGTGGTGTAACCACCATCATAGCAGCAATAGCACCTTCTACGAACTTAGGGGACCTGGTGGGCCCCTGCTGCTTTTTTATTTTAATAGGCCGTTACCTGTTGGAGTAAACCCAGCAGATAAGAGGCCCTATTTACTTACCGATCCTTGAAGGTGAAAAGGAGGTGGCTGTAAGCAGGAACAAGGATTGCTAAATAAGCTTAAAATGCTATTTAGACCCCCGTGTATAATAATCAGAAGTCCGGGGAGGTGACAAACATAAAAAACAGTGGTATTTACCCTTCCTGGGCTCTGGCAGTTCACCTTGTTGTCTTTGGGCCTCTTTAGTGACATCACAGACGTTATGTGGGTATGGCCGGCATCACGACGTATAATGTTGATGGTGTATCCCACGTCTGTGACGTCATTGAAGAGGAGTTGCGCCGGAGCCTAGGAGAGGTTAGTAACACTGCTTTTTATGTTCAGCACCTCCCTTGGGTTTCCGCTTATTGTTAGGGAGCCTTCACACGGAGTAACGCTGGGCTCAATGTGTACTTATTTTTACTGCCGTAGAAAAGCGAGGGTCACATTTACGTCGCGTTTACGCAGCGTTTTTTACTATGAGCGTATATGCGGCGTTTAAGGGCGCTTTTTTTGCTGGCGTAGAAAATTGCCGCGTATACACTCATAGTAAAAAAACGCCGCGTAAACGCGATGTAAACGTGACCCTCGCTTTTCTACGGCAGTAAAAATAAGTACACATTGAGCCCAGCGTTACTCCGTGTGAAGGCTCCCTTAGTCTGAAAAGACCCCAGAGTATAATAATAGTTTGTGGGTGGTATTCCCTAAATATTTCAGGTTCTGATGGCCTGAAATTTTTGCCATATCTGTATCAAACACCGTAGGGGCCACAGTGGGACATAATGCTGTGTGATAGGGCCACTATGAGACATTATGCTGTGTGGAGGAGTTGCTATAGGACATTATACTGTGTGCAGGGGCAACTATGTGACATTATACTGTGCAAGGCCACTGTAGCATATTGTAATGTCTGGAGGACACTTTGGGACATTATAGCGTGTGTAAATGGGGCATTACACCATGTAGGGGTCAGGAAAGGGGTGATGTGGGGAGGCCAAGTCAAAAGTTTGCTATGGCGCCTATGGTGATATTTATTTACGACAAGTTGTTTATAACTGGAGGTACACAATACTATACATGCTTGAAACGTATACAGGGCAATGGTTAGCCAGTTATTAGTTTGTGCACTATAAAGAGGGTTTCTATCATTTCCATGTAGGTCCCTCTGCAGCCGGTTTGCCTCTACAGAAACCTCCCCCACCAGACAGGACTCAGCAGGTAAGTGTTATAGATCCTGTAAGTCTGTGATCTTTCATCTTTTCACTCTTCTTTCTAGTTGGTATTATCTCAGTGAGTATATACAGACCGTGGTTACTTTAGTGCAGATAGCTCTGTGCTCTCCTGTTCCCCCTCCCCTCTCCATAGACATCTATCTCTCCACCTGCACTATGGATAAGTAATATATAAAAATATACTTACAATTTTAGCTGACCACATACATGAGACAGCTGTCTGCTGAATGATTGTTTGGTTGACAGCTATCTCATCATATAAATGTAGGCATAAATGATGATAAATCAGACACATCCCCGTCACGGTTCCTTTTTGAAAAGTGGCGAGGGTGTCGTGAAAAATGGGTCCATGACAATTTTTTTTGCAAGGGTTTATTCCAGAAAAGTGGCCTAGGCAGGTGACAAATGGGAAACATTTTTATCAAGACTGTCATTGGATTCACCAGTCTTGATGAATTCACCCGTTGCCTTTATAGAACCTATTACTTGGCTCACTTGGCGCCAGAATTTGGCTACCCATCTTATGTCATGATCCTTTTTGCCGAGTTATACCACTTTCTTCAACAAGGCAAAAAAATATATTTAAAACAATGAATAAAGATGGTACAAGACATGTGAGGCCGGGTTCACACGGAGTATTCTGGCTTGTCATTTGGTACGTAGACACTGCGGGAGGATTTGCGGGCCGTATATGCTCCCATTGTTTTCAATGGGAGCCGGTACCGTACACGCGGCGCTATTTTGCTGATGTGATTTTGCGACAGCCGCGTCTACGTACCAAATGATGAGCCAGAATACACCGTGTGAACCCGGCCTCAGAAAGGTTTTTTTAAGCAAACTGAAATAAAATTCTAGTTATATTGGATAATAAATCTGCCCCGCTGTGTTTTAACTGTTTTATAGATTGTACTGCCCCGTATCAGTGTGCCATAATAGATCCATAGTTGCCAGCCAAAATACTTATATAATCATAATCTATGTGTACGTACAGACATACAGTGTGGTTTCGGAATTCTTGAAAGTTCAAGTTCATTGTTCCGCCACAAGGTGTCATATTCTGAGTGTAGTTTGTAAAGAGGATATCTCACAATTCCCTACGAACTACATATAAAAGTACATTTTCGAGCCATTTCATACCGTTCATAGATTGTATTGGGTAGTGAACACGTGTATGACTGGCAGGGAGGCTGACTTATTCCATTAAAGGTAGTCTGTCACCGGAATCCAGCATATCAACCCAGATCCGCAGATAGATAGGTTAGGGTCACCTAGCTCAGTCCTATCTGATAAATCACGTGACCATTCCACGCCATTTGTTGGAATGTAATGCCAGGGGCGGATCCAGGGCCAGGCGAGCCGGGCAACCACCCGGGGCCCCGCGCTTAGCGCCTAACAAAATGGTCCCGGTCGGCATGTCCCGACTCCAACTGATCTCAGCGTTAAAGCAGGAGCTGACAGCTCCTGCTTTAAACGCCTATGTATTTCAGCTCATCGGCGGTAGGACGCCGATAAGCTGAATACATAGGCGTTTAAAGCCGGAGCTGTCACAGCTCAGCCCCTGCTTTAACACTGAGCTCTGGGCCTCCGGCATTTGTAGCCGCGATGTGATGATGTCATCACATCGCGGCTACAATATGTGTATGAGCGAGAGAGCTGCGAGGGAACGAGGAATGGTGAGTGTGTGTGTGTGTGTGTGAGTGAGAACGGCATGACACTGGGGCAGATGGAGGGGGGAGAACAGCATGGCACTGGGGCAGATGGAGGGGGTGAGAACAGCATGACACTGGGGCAGATGGAGGGGGAGAACAGCATGGCACTGGGGCAGCTGGAGGAGGGAGAACGGCATAGCACTGGGGCAGATGGAGGAGGGAGAACGGCATGACACTGGGGCAGATGGAGGAGGGAGAACGGCATGACACTGGGGCAGATGAAGGGGGAGAACGGCATGGCACTGGGGCAGATGGAGGAGGGAGAACGGCATGGCACTGGGGCAGATGGAGGGGGAGAACGGCATGACACTGGGGCAGATGAAGGGGAGAACGGCATGACACTAGGGCAGATGGAGGGGGGAGAATGGCATGACACTGGGGCAGATGAAGGGGGGAGAACGGCATGACACTGGGGCAGATGAAGAGGGGGAGAACGGCATGACACTAGGGCAGATGGAGGGGGGAGAATGGCATGACACTAGGGCAGATGGAGGGGGGAGAATGCCATGGCACTGGGGCAGATGAAGGGGGGAAGAACGGCATGACACTGGGGCAGATGGAGGGGGGAGAATGGCATGACACTGGGGCAGATGGAGGGGGGAGAATGGCATGACACTGGGGCAGATGAAGGGGGAAGAACGGCATGACACTGGGGTAGATGGAGGGGGGAGAATGGCATGACACTGGGGTAGATGGAGGGGGGAGAACAGCATGACACTGGGGCAGATGGAGGGGGAGAACGGCATGACACTGGGGCAGATGGAGGGGGGAGAACTGCATGACACTGGGGCAGATGGAGGGGGGGGAGAACAGCATGACACTGGGGCAGATGGAGGGGGAGAACGGCATGACACTGGGGCAGATGAAGGGGGGGAATGGCATGACATTGGGGCAGATGAAGGGGGGAGAACGGCATGACACTGGGGCAGATGAAGGGGGGAGAACGGCATGACACTGGGGCAGAGACGGGGGGGAAATGAAACTGTGGGCAGATAAAGGGGGAGAATGGCATGAAACTGGGGACAGAGATAGAGGGGGGGACATGAAACTAGGGGTAGATGAAGGGTGTATATGAAAATGGGGGGAGATATAATTTACGGGTGACTGTAGGAGGATTATACTGTGTGGAATCACATGAAAATTGAATGAGAATGGGTGGAGTCAACATAAAAGTGGGCGGGCCCTCTTTCTAGTCTTCAACAGTTGGGAAGTACAGGTTAGAAGTGCGAGACCCCCAGTAAGTAGGGCCCCGCCAAAGTCAATTGCCCAGGGCCCCGCAAACCCTGGATCCGCCACTGTGTAATGCCGCATGGGCTTGTCACCTTCTCCGCCCATATCCTACGTCAGACTTCTAACCATCCTATATCCTTGTTTTTCCCCAGGGTCAGTGGCAGCAGAGACCACGTGAGTTTTTATAAAGTTCGTTTTTAGATGATGAATGTTCCAGTCCTGAGCAGGCTTCAATATGGCCGACACAATAACTGAACTGGAGATATGTTGCTTTTGGAAAATGATTCTGACTTGTCCATATCCCCCATCCCTGAAATAATAGTGCAAGAAACACATAACCTGTTTCCCCGAAAATAAGACAGTGTATTATATTAATTTTTGCTCCCAAAGATGCTACGTCTTAACCCCCCGCATGCCGGCTACGTCCATTCATTTCTATGGGAGCATGCTATTCGAACCGGCTGTTTCAAATAGTGTTTGCTCATCTCTACCCATGAGCAATTATTATACTCTGGGGTCATTTCAGACCCCAGAGTATAATAATCAGAGATCCAGGGGGATGCCAACATTAAAAACTCTTCAATGGTGTTGGCCATCTTCAATGACGTCCGGGACGTCACATGACCCAGGACGCAGGCCCCGGTCATGTGACATCAGAGACGTCACACAACTAGGTCCGAAGCCTGTCTGGAGCCTGGAAAGGTAAGTAACACTATTTTTTGAAATTCCCTTACCTCTCCTTGGCCTCTGATCATTATACTCTGGGGCAATGCCCTTGTCATAGGCAACAAAAGCAAAATCTGGAAAGGGGCTCAATTTAGAAGTGATATATTTTATGTGGCAGATGGAGCTTTGAGGCCCAACTGTTAGTGCTGCACCCAGGGGCCGTAGAAGCCGGGGCCCACGACCTTAGAAAATAACTTTTAAAATAGACCATTACCTGCCAGTGTAGCTCCAGCATGTATCAGACCCTATTTATTTATCAAGCCTTGTCCGTGGCCGCCTCCACTACCCCTTCAACCCTCTAGGGGTGCTGTGCATCCAATATCAGGTTACTGATGCTGAACATAGGGATGTGATATGCAACGCATGGGTCCCCCTGGAGGGGAAGTGGAGGTGTCCGTGATTGGGGATAGATGAATAGGGCCACTTTATTTGGTATTTGTTTGGTGAACATCCGAAGTGAACCTGTTATTATACTCTGGACACATAATGACAGAGAAGATACAATGTTATTAATTGCTATAAATATTAATACAAGTACAATGAGATTCTAGAGCTCTGGAGACATAAGATGAACAGGTTCTACATATAGGTTATAGTGAAATGAACACGTATTCCACATATGTAAGCATGTAGTAACTTCCCTGAGCTTCCTAGGTATGGAATGAACAGGTGCTCTGTCTAGTTTATGACATTAATACTTATTCCTCATAGACAGGCAATGGTAAATTCTCTGTGCTTTGTAGGCATGGATTGAACAGTCAGTAGGTGTAGTTTAGGCTTAGGCCCCACATAGCGGGCCTCATCACATTTTTCCCACCACACTCTTCACAGAAAGTTCGCCAAGGTTTTCACTGCGGACTTTCTGCTTCCGTTATACCTATAGGGAAACTGCTAGCATTTCTGTAGGTATAATTGACATGCTGGAATTTCCAAAAACGCAATGGTTTTGGAAATTACAGCATTTACGTTGTGCGTATTTTTATGCAATGTGTGGATGGGATTGGCTAGTAGAACTAACTGTAAGACGCTATGGTTTTTGCCTCTGTGTTTACGCCACGTGGTGCACTGACCTTACAGGGGAATCAACACTGTATCATCCCTGTGTTTCATAGACATGGAATGAACACCTTGCATGTCTAGTTTATAGTGACATCAATATATATTCCACATATTCCAATATATAGTTAGGTTTTTTGCTGTTTCAACTCTGATAAAAATTTGAATAAAAAGTGATCAAATCGATAGACATTCCCCGAAATGGTAGAACTAAAAAGTACACCTGGACCCGTAAAAAAAAGACGCACTACGCATCCCCATACACGGAAATATAAATATGATGTGGGACTGCCTGTTAATCCTAATGGCCACTACCTAACCTACAGAGCAGAAGGCGCTCTATGAGACACTACACAGCCCTCTAGCCAGTGGCTAACACCACCTCCCCTAACTGCTAGGAACCCAGAGCGACCAAGACCTTGCATCTTATATATACCTAGTACAGGGGATAAGCAGGGACTGTGTGCACTGGCTCATAGCAGGAATACATGGGATTCTCTGATGGTTTTAGATGCTTCACCTTTTGATACATTTGCAGCAAATCACTCCAACTATCTCCTTTACATAGACTGACTTAGTATATACCAGTTAGTTACTGTGGGCCACTGTCTGGTAAAGCAGGCTTTGCTTAGTGGCCCCTTTCCAGGTTTTGTTATAGGGCCCGTAGTCTATTCCCTATTTTTATGTAAGACCCTCTGTCTCTCTTGTGTTCAGTTGATCTTGCTGACTGAAGGATGCATGCACAGTGTTATCCCCCATCAGGGGGACCAAACCCTATAACACTGAACCCTGTGGTTTTTGCAATGTAACCTACAACAGGATTTGACATTGTAGTATCCCAGTGACCAGAGTGATGTAAAGCTACACTTTATTATAGGCAGTATCAGCAGCCACATCTACTGCTACTATGTAAGGAACAAACCGGATAAAAAGACAAACAGCACAACGTAGATTTTTCTTCTTTTTTTTTTTTTTTTTTTTATTGGCAACATTGTAATTAAATTATTACTGGCACTTTAAATTAAATAATGGTCACAGTGACTGAGATGTCAGGAGGTCAGGCATGATGGATGGCAAAGAACTTTCTGTTCACTTTGACCAGTCCTACCCTTGTCCTGAGATGACAGTCACTGGACCCGAAGATCCAGAGGAAGGCGAAACAAACCCCCGGGGACTTCTACCACATGGGGGCCAAAAATTCCTTCCTGACCCCAGAAATGGCGATCGGATATCTCCCTGGATCATATATGGCCTGCTGCCTACTCCAGCGTCGTCCAACGTCGTCTACCGAATCCAACGTCGTCCAGCGAATCCAACGTCGTCAATACAGGTGAACTGGTAAGAAAAAACAAATTAAAAAAAACACCTTCATATCATAAATAAACCACAATTTTGATAGGGGCAGGATTATTATACCTTGTTCATCAGTTTTCTGACATTCAAGGCATAAAAAAGTCACCAATTTTCTGAGCAAAAGAGGGTTTTGCACAAAGATTTGAGACTTTTTCTGTTTTGCGCTGCGGAGGTGGCACAATAAGTTTATTATCATTTATGTCACTTTACTGACTTAAATGATCCCTAAAATCTGGAAGGCGCGAGGCCTAGTGGAGGGTGCGCCTGATCTATGAAGAGGCCGGCACCTCTCCTGCAGGGGATATGAAGGCTGGCGTTACATACACCGGTCTCCATAAATCTCCCTCATACTCCCTCTTCTTCATGCCTCAGACTGGCACACTGATGTAAGTGATCTTGATCCGCAGTCGTCTGTCCCGTCCTCTTCTATCTGTCAAGTGACACAAGATGCCTCAGGTTAAGAGCTGTAGACATTCTACACCCATTGTGACATCATGGAATGTTGGTGATGTCATGTTCCCTGTGATGTCATGTGGTGTCTACAATACAGCCAAGATGAAGACCATAAGCCATCATGTACATGATCACCATTACAGATTTATAACAGTGACTGCACCAACATAAAATGGTGTCATAGCCCAACATATAAGCCATGATATATTGTGATACATGACATACACTTAAAGGGACCTGTTTTGCTGTAATACATATCACCTACTGCTCTATGTACTAAAGGAAATACAGCAATAAACTGACATGTGACCTGGGGAGGACACAGTTTCCCCCAGTGATAACAGATGATGGGTGGGGGTATGAGCTGCCAGATCCGTGCCATCAGATTACCGCTAAGGAATCCTCATGTAGAGCAGGGATTGTCCATATGAGGGATCACCTATAAGGCCGGGTTCCAACATGCCCATAACTGCACATTGTCTATAGAAGCAGGTTAAGGAACATTACTTAGAAATATCTTTCTTGTAATTAATTGCTTTGGCAATCAGAGTAAGAAATACATTGCACAGGGCTTCATAGGCCGGGGCACCATGTGACAAAAACGGTGGCATTTTACAGTCCCTGCAAAGTGGATGGGATTCTAGAAAATATACGCAGTGGAAATACGGCAAATTCCAAAACCAATGTGTTTTTGGAAATCATGTCAATAATACATACAGAAACGCTGGAGGTTTCCCTATAGGTATCATAGAAGTAGAGAGTCCGCAGAGGTTCTGTAAAAAGCACTGCAGGAAAACACGCAATGCGTTTCTGTCACGGTTTTTCCCGCAGCGCTTTTTCACTTACTCCTGCTACGTGGGGCCTTAGCCTAACTGAGATTTTTCAAAAGGTACATGAGGTGTGAACAAGGCCTCAGCATTGAGTGAAGAGTTACATACCTGTCCTCTTCAAGCAGTCAAGCTCAAGTGACACAAGATGGCCGAGGTTAAGAACTGTTTACACTCAAAACCCATTGTGATGTCATGTGGTGTCTATGATGTCATGTGCTCTGTGATGTCATGTGGTGGCTATAGATACATACAGTGCTAGTATACATGCAAATATCACATGACATTCGTCCTCACATTCCAAGAAATGTAACCGACATGAATGCATTATCCAATAGTAACTTCTTGTTTATTAGAGATAAGTGAATATACTCGTTCGAATACCTTGGCTGCATGACTCCCGCTGCATAAACACTTTCGGGGCTTTGAATTTTTACTGCCCCTCCCACCTTCCCTGCCGCCAGGGGCTATGCATCTGAAGTATTCGATCGAGTATATTCGCACATCTCTATTGCTTATCCCTTGCCTTTGACTGTTTCTATTCTGGGATGCTGTCAGTATTTTGCTACCTCGCTCTTCCCTTGACCTAGAGCCCTCTTATCTCTGTGGGCCAGGGGTATGTGTCCACACAGTATCGTATGTCAAGCAGCAGAAAAAAAATGAAATGCAGGGGGATGAGTGATTTGGACCCCTGCAGTGTGATAGAGAAGATGGGGCCCAGGAAGGAAGGACGTAAGGTCAGTGGCGTAACGATTATGGTTGCAGGGGGTTGTGACTACGATCAGGCCCAGCAGGGTACGGGACTTACAGCCAACTGGAGATGGCCGAGGCCCTTGACCACTATGATAGCGGTTTGGGAAAGCCTGGTTCCCTGTCCACTATATATATTGTAACTGAAAATGGGCCCTGGCATGTCGCTGGGCCCCTTTTTAATCAATGCTAGCCCAGGGGAGGTGACTTAAAATAATAAATAATTGGTGATTTGGACCCCTGCAGTGTGATAGAGAAGATGGGGCCCAGGCAGGAAAGTTACTGGTTGGCCTGACATCTGCCGTGTTTCCCTGAAAATAAGACAGTATTTTATATTAATTTTTCCTCCTAAAGAGGCGCTACGTCTTATTTATTTTAAATTTAGTTTTTATTGAGAAAATTTTTTTCAAATACAGGAAAGGAAAAAGAATGCAGGGAAAATAATAACACGCTCCTACAACAGACCATAAATATGGCATGGAAGGAGTGACCTCATACATATTAAACAGAAATACAATACCAGTGTACAGTGGAAGAATAAGAACAACTGCACACCACATGAGTAAGCAGGGTCGGACTGGGGTGTCTAGGGCCCACCAGTGGAATTATTTCTAGGGGCCCACCACCAGGACCCTGCAGACCAGCGATACCGAGACAGGGCAGCTAAAGGTAATACCATCTCGGGAGCCATGCTGCTCACCTGCCATACAATGTGCAACAACATACTACCTAAACCTACTGCTACACTCTGTATGGAAAGTGAACAGCGCAGCTCCTAGAAATGTTACTATTACCTGTAGCCACACTGTCCTGGAAGAGCTGATCTGCAGAGGTCCTGGCTGTTGTATCATCACAGATGTAATATTGATGGCCTATCCTAAGGACAGACCATCAATATTATAAAGTTGGATAAATTCTTTAAAGATTTGTCCAGGAATTGGATCAACCCATGTGCCTGGCGGGAGGTGTAAAATAAAAAATAAATAAAAAGCGCCTTCATCTGTCCCCATTGCACCATTGTCCGCCGTCAGTGTCCATTTAGTCGCGTGCCAGCACCTCCTTTCTGGGAGTCCTGCACCTCATGGGACCACTGAAACCAATTAGATACAGGATTTCCAGAAATAAGGTCATGAGACTGAACAGACACAGGCAGGAGGATAACGGGGTGCTGGGGACAAAAGCTCAATGAAAAACACTGCGTCTCACTGTTGCGCCTAATCCTTAAAGAGGACCTTTCACAATTTGGGGCACATGCGGTTTAATACACCGCTAGAAAGCCGACAGTGTGCTGAATTCAGTGCAGCTTTCCCGTTCTGTGCTCCCGGTGAAGAGCTATCGGTGCCGGTACCGTAGCTCTTCACTGTCAGAAGGGCGTTTCTGACAGTCAATCAGTAACGCCCTTCCTCACAGTAGCGTCTATTGCGCTGTACTGTGTGAGGGGGCTTTGCTTACTGCCTAGTGATGACGCTGAGCGGTGAGGAATGCTACCTCTCCCCAGTACACGTCTATGGACGAGCATTATCAGGAGGCGAGGGGGCGTTCCTCCTCGATCTCATAGTACAGCACAATAGGCGCTGCTGGGAAGAAGGACGTTCCTGACTGACTGTAAGAAACCCCTTCTGACAGTGAAGAGCTACGGTACCGGGACCGATAGCTCTTCACCGGGGGCACAGAACTGGAAAGCTGCACTGAATTCAGCGCACTGTTGGCTTTCTAGCGGTATATAAAACCGCATGTGCCCCAGGAGGTGAAAGCTCCTCTTTAACATCTCAATATACTGTACATCACACTATAAGGATAAGACCTAACACAGCGTCCCACAGCCAAAAAGCGCTGCAGGAAAACCCCCGGCGGCAACATATCAGTTTTTCCTGCAGTGCTTTTTGCAGAAACTCCACAGAGGTTTGCTCTGAGGACTTTCTGCTTCCATTATACCTATAGGGACACTGTAGGTGTTTCCGTAGGTATAAGTGCTGCAATTTCCAAAAACTGCAACAGTTACCTACACACTCATACATATACATTCATATATACTCACTCACACACATATATATATATATATATATATATATATATATCTAGCATATACACATTTACATACATTCATATACCATATATACTATATATACTCACATATATACATACACTCACACATTATTATTATAGCATACTGTATATACACACACACATACCTGTATACAAACATATAGTCCTCACACAGTATACAAGACACATGCTTTAACCCTTAAGTACTATCATGGTGTCTATCATAATGATATGTGTATGGTAGTGTGTATGATAGACACCATGATAGGACTTAAGGGTTAAACAAGTGTACACATATACATATTAAATATTACAGTTTACCAAAAAAAAGAAAAAAATATACTCACATTTGTGAAGCAGCAGCAGCAGACTCCTCTGTCCCCACACGGGCCGATGTAAGCGATGACTCAGTCTGAAGAGGAGGGGGAGGGGGAAATGTCCGGGCTTGCAGAGAGATCGCTTCCTAAGAGTGCAGGAATATCTGTCGCAGCCCTCAATCCTCCCGATGTATGAATAAAGAAGCACAGCTGCCGCAGTTTCCCAGGGCCCCGACACTTACACAGAGGGGCCGCCTGCTAGGAGTATACTATATTAATAGGGAAAGTATACCCCTGGTAGGAGGCCCCTCGGTGTAAGTGTCTGGGCCCTGGGAAACTGCCGGCAGCCGTGCTTCTTTATTCATTACAGTGCTGCCGGCAGCCTGGGGCCCCCGAGCTTACCGATTGGGCCCCCTGCCACTAGCAGTGCTCAGTTTATCAATGCAAATGCACTGGACAGGGGCCCGAACCAGCCCCTGAAATGCCGATCGGGCCCCTGGCCAGTCCTTCAGCATTGAGGAAATGAGCACTGACAGTCAAGGCTCGGGGCCTACCGGGGGATTCCCCGGTTTCCCAGCGGGCCAGTCCGACACTGTGAGTAAGTACTAGAGATGAGCGAGCAGTATGCGTTCGAATATCGAATCCTATTATAGTCTATGGGAAAAAACGGGAATGTTGTTCTGGTTTCCATGGAAACCAAAGTTCGACACCTTGGATCCTCCAAGTTCCGGAAGTAGCAGGACGAGGAGCACGAGGAGGTTTTTGCATTGAATTCAATGGACTTTTCCCGCGTGGTATTCGACCGATACGAATATTGAATACTACTCGCTCATCTCTAGTAAGTACAACTCTTTCTGTCGACAACTCAAGGTTGCTTCAAATGGATCTGGGAGCTGAGCAAAAAGGAAGGGGGAGGGAGGATGTGAGAAAACAGTAAAATAATAACAACCGCAACAACATAATAGATATAACACTTATCTATGTCCAACTCAGCTTCACAGCATATAAAATGTAAATCTCGGTCAAGAGACTAAGGTGGGGCCCAGCGGTACAGTCACCACTAACTCAATTAAGAAAAGCTGCTATCAGGGAGCTCCAGAGGAAGGAGGCAAAATCCGGGGTTGGGAGTCCCTTTTGTTCCTTACATAAGAAGACCAAAGCAGTGGCGTAACTACCGTAGAGGCAGCGGAGGCGGCTGCCACAGGGCCCAGGCCATTAGGGGGCCCGGTGACAGCCGCTACCGCTGCGTTTTTTTTTGTTTTTTTTTTAATAGGCCATTACGGGCCCTATTTACTTGCCGATCCTGGCAGGGCCGGGATCGGCAAGTGACACCGCGGGCCCCACAAATACTATCATTATACTTGGGCGTCTTTGCAGACCCCGAGTATAATGATCGGCGGACCGGGAGAGGTAAGGGAACGTAAAAAATACTGCTACTTACCTCTCCACGATCCTGCTAGGCCTCCGTCATTCGTGTCTGATGTCTCTGACGTCACATGAACCCGGCCTGCTTCCTGGGTCATGTGCCGTCCAACGTCATTAAAGAAGGATGAGAGCGGCGGCCAACAGCATAGGAGCCGGGGGACAGGTAAGCAACTGTTTTTTTTAATGTTTTTATTCCCCCGGGTCTCCGATTATTATACTCTGGGGTCTGAAAAGACCCCAGAGTATAATTGTTTATGGGTGTCCACAGCAGGACATAATACTGTGTTCAGGGGACACTATGGGGGATAATACTGTGTGCAGGAGCCACTATTGGGGATAATACTGTGTGCAGGGGCCACTATGGGGGATAATACTGTGGGCAGGGGCCACTATTGGGGATAATACTGTGTGCAGGGGCCACTATTGGGGATAATACTGTGTGCAGGGGACACTATGGGGGATAATACTGTGTGCAGGGGCCACTATGGGGGATAATACTGTGTGCAGGGGCCACTATTGGGGATAATACTGTGGGCAGGGGCCACTATTGGGGATAATACTGTGTGCAGGGGCCACTAAGGGACATAATACTGTGTGCAGGGACCACTATGGGGCATAATACTGTGTACGGGGGGCCACTAATGGACATAATACTGTGTGCAGGGACCACTATGGGACATAATACTGTGTACGGGGGGCCACTAATGGACATAATACTGTGTGCAGGGGCCACTAATGGACATAATACTGTGTGCAGGGGCCACTATGGGGGATAATACTGTGTGCAGGGGCCACTAATGGACATAATACTGTGTGCAGGGGCCACTAAGGGACATAATACTGTGTGCAGGGACCACCATGGGGCATAATACTGTGTGCAGGGGCCACTAATGGACATAATACTGTGTGCAGGGGCCACTAAGGGACATAATACTGTGTGCAGGGGCCACTAAGGGGCATAATACTGTGTGCAGGGGCCACTATGGGGCATAATACTGTGTGCAGGGGCCACTAAGGGGCATAATACTGTATGCAGGGGCCACTAAGGGACATAATACTGTGTGCCAGGCTTACTAAGGGACATAATAGAGTGCAGAGGAGGGGTCGGTCGAGATCTTCGGTGTCGGTAGAAAAAGTGTGCCCTTTACTGGCCAGCATACGCTCCGGTATAAACGCTAGGTTGACATGATGTTTACAGTCAAACATAATGCTGATTTCCATTGTCGGGCAATCACGGACCTAGCTGCTAGGATTATTTGGCCCAAGACAACCTACGTACCCGTTAGAAAAGAGCCAGGATCCAAGAAACACAGCGCTAACCCTGGGGAGGGAGGAATAGGGAGACCAACAATGGAAGACATGAACTGAAACACTGCTACCCAAAACGCCTGAAATTGGGGGACACTCCCACCACATATGAATAAATGAGCCTACACGACTGCAGCCCTGCGAACATAGCCTTGAGGTAGAGGAATTCATATGAGCCAATTGAACAGGAGTCCTATACCAGCGCAGCATAATTTTTTGCGCCATCTCCCAATGTGAAGCACCCCTGGACACCTTCTTAACAAATCCAAAGGCCTTATGCCACTCCGTCAGGGGAATGGTTCTGGCTAGGTCAGCTTCCCAACGCAATAGGCAAAGGGGTTTGACCTGCGTAGATGGAATCAAGAGAAAACTATAGAATGCAGAGGTGCCACCTCGGGCAGGAGACTGTCTCCATAACCGAAAGGCTAGCCTTGGAAAAACAAGTCTCGAGGCTCCAAGAGTTTGTAGAAGGTGCCGAATTTGGAAGTACCGTATTTTCCGGACTATAAGCCGCACATAAAAACCTACGATTTCCTCAGAAATCGTAAGTGCGGCTTATAGTCCGGTGCGGCTTATATATGGATGGAAGCGGCGGCAAAGACTGCGTGCCGCTTCCATACATACATAAAATGCACCGTAAGGGTGCATTCACACTACCGAATGCCGGCGTGTATCACAACCGTACACGCCGGCGTTACAGCAGGGCTGCCGGACACTTCCTATACATTTCTATGGGAGCCGGCATGCGATCGCTCCCTATAGAAATGAATGGAAAAAAGCAGTCCATTCATTTCTATGGGGAGCGCTCGCATGTCGGCTCCCATAGAAATGAATAGGAAGTGTCCGGCAGCCCTGCTGTCACGCCGGCCTGAAACAGAACGTGAAACTTACCCAGCGGTGCATGGCAGGCGGGCGGGCATTCAGGCCTCCTCTGCCTCCGATGTTCCGTCCTTCTCCTCCGGCGCTCGCTGATAATGGCCGGGGCGCATGCGCAATATCATAATGCTTCTACTGCGCATGTGCCCTGGCCATTATCAGCTTGCGAGCGCCGGAGGAGGACGGAACATCGGAGGAAGAGGAGGCCTGGATGCCCGCCCACCCTACACCGCTCGGTAAGTTTGACATTCTGTTTCAGGCTTTTATTTTAAAACGGGGGGGGGGGGGGGGTAGTTTAACCTAACGTTTACGGTTGGGCTCTATCAGCATGATTTTGCTGATAGAGCCCCTCCTCGCCTGCCGAGCGCTTCCAATAGAAGCGGCTGGCACGCGGGGGGTTAAGCGGCCGCTGGCAAAGTCTGCCTGCCGCCGCTTTCAATAAGATATAATGCACCCCGGACTGCGGCTTATAGTCCGGTGCGCCTTATATATGAACCGAGACGGACTATAAGGCGCTCATGGGCAATGCGGCTTATAGTCCAGTGCGCCTTATAGTCCGTAAAATACGGTACTTAAAAAAATAATTGCTAGGGATATTAAACTCAGTACGCAACATAGTGAAAGATTTAAGTCAGTCATTATCATATGATTGTGAAATCCTATAGAGACCTCTGTCAATCCAACCACGGATTTACATCTGGGGAAGGAATGCGGTCATGTAAAGCAGAGGCATTTTTATCAAGGGGACCAGGTCCTCAATGGCAGTGTGTGACAGGAGATATCCCCAAGCCCAAGTAGAGGCTTTA